>NC_058136.1:77188718-77215485 GCF_016433145.1 Gracilinanus agilis | reverse complement strand
AGTTTGGTAGGATGTCTCATCATTGTCATTCTCTTCAATGAAATTGTTGATTGTTTCTATGATTTCTTCTTTGACAATTTGGTTTTGAAGAATCATATTGTTTAATTTCCAATTGGTTTTTAATTTGCCTGTCCAGGTGCCGTTACTGATTATTATTTTTATCGCATTATGATCTGAGAAGGTTACATTTATTATATCTGCTCTTTTGCATTTGTTTGCCATGATTCTATGCCCTATAGAATGTTCATTTTTATCATGTTAGCTCGTCATACCCATGAACAATTAATGGCTTTCCAATTGTTGAGTGTTTTGTAGTTGTTTTCATAAAATTGCTATGTTTGTTTTGGTAGATAGATTTCCAAGTATTTTATATTGTCTAGGGTGATTTTAAATGGTGTTTCTCTTTCTACCTCTTGCTGCTGTGATGTGTTGGAAATATATAGAAATGCTGATGATTTATGTGTATTTATTTTTTATCCTGCATCTTTGCAAAAGTTGTTGATTATTTCTACAAGCTTCTTAGTTGATTCACTAGGATTTTTTAAGTAGACCATCATATCATCTGTAAAGAGTGATAGCTTAGTCTCCTCATTGCCTAGTTTGATACTTTCAATTTCTTTTTCTTCTCTAATTACTATTGCTAGTGTTTCTAGGACTATGTTGAATAATAGAGGTGATAATGGGCATCCTTGTTTCACTCCTGATCTTATTAGGAAGGCTTCTAATTTATCCCCATTGCATATAATGCTTGTTGATGGTTTTAGGTATATACTGTTTATTATTTTTTGGAAGGGTCTTTCTATTCCTGTACTTTTCAATGTTTCCAATAGGAATGGATGCTGTATTTTGTCAAAGGCTTTTTCAGCATCTATTGAAATAATCATGTAATTTTTGTTTGTTAGACTGTTGATATGGTCAATTATGTGGATAGTTTTCCTAATGTTGAACCATCCTTGCATTCCTGGTATAAATCCCACCTGATCATGGTAGATGATCTTCTTAATTACTTGCTGGAGTCTCTTTGCTAATATTCTATTTAAGATTTTTCCATCTATGTTCATTAGGGAGATTGGTCTATAGTTTTCTTTCTCTGTTTTTGGTCTACCTGGCTTTGGGATCAGTACCCTATTTGTGTCATAAAAGGAATTTGGTAGGACTCCTTCTTTGCTCATCATATCAAATAATTTGTATAGTATTGGGATTAGTTGCTCTTTGAATGTCTGATAGAATTCACTTGTGATTATTTAGGTATTCTATTTCTTCTGCTGTTAATCTAGGCAATTTATATTTTTGTAAATATTCATCCATATCTCCTAAATTGTTATATTTGTTGCCATATAATCAGAGCTGTCCTATGTCATTGCATTGCTGCTAGTACAGAAGTCCATTACATTCTATTTTACCATAGTGTATCAGTCTCTGTGTACAATGTTCTTCTGGCTCTGCTCCTTTTGCTCTGCATCATTTCCTGGCCGTCTTTCCAGTTCACATGGAATTCCTCCAGTTTATTATTCCTTTGAGCACAATAGTATTCCATCACCAGCATATACCACAATTTGTTCAGCCATTCCCCAATTGAAGGGCATGCCCTCCTTTTCCAGTTTTTTGCCACCACAAAAGTGCAGCTATAAATATTTTCGTACAAGTCTGTTTATCTATGATCTCTTTGGGGTAGAAACCCAACAATGGTATGGCTGGATCAAAGGGCAGGCATTCTTTTATAGCCCTTTGAGCATAGTTCCAAATTGCCATCCAGAATGGTTGGATCAGTTCACAACTCCACCAGCAATGCATTAATGTCCCAATTTTGCCACATCCCCTCCAGCATTCATTACTCTCCCCTTCTTTCATTTTAGCCAATGTGCTAGGTGTGAGGTGATACCTCAGAGTTGTTTTGATTTGCATTTCTCTAATTATTAGAGATTTAGAACACTTTCTCATGTGCTTATTGATGATTTAGATTTCTTTATCTGAAAATTGCCTATTCATGTCCCTTTCCCATTTATCAATTGGGGAATGGTTTGACATTTTATAAAATTCATTTAATTCCTTGTATATTTGAGTAATTATATCCCTGTTACAGTTTTTGTTATAAAGATTTTTTTCCCAATTTTTTGTTTCCCTTCTGATTTTGGTTGTATTGTTTTTGTTTGTACAAAAGCTTTTTAATTTAATATAATCAAAATCATTTCTTTTACATTCTGTAATTTTCTCTAACTCTTGCTTGGTTTGAAAATCTTTCCTTTCCCAGAGATCTGACAGGTATACTATTCTGCGTTCATTTAATTTATTTGTAGTTTCCTCCTTTATATTCAAGTCATTCTTCCATTCTTATGTACATTCTTTGCAAAATACAAAGCCAAGTTCCTTCAAGGGCATCTAGAGTGTATAGTTGGTGAGGACCTAGTCACTATTTTCAGTTGGAATGCTAGTAAGTGTGGAGAAATGGCAAAAGTGCTAGACCTTTTGTTAGGAAGACCTGGGTTCAAGTCTTTTCTTTAAAAGTCTTAGTTTTGTTGTGTTGGGAAAATGTCTCCAACCTTCTAAGCCTTTTTTTCTTATCTGTAGCATATTGGAAAAATGTATATATGAGCTAACTCACAGTATTGCAAAGGGAAATCAAAGGAAATAACATGCATAAAGACCTTTGCAAAACATATATGTATGTGTATGGATATATAAATGATCGTTATCATCATCATCTTTATTATTTCTGAAATCACCAACTTTGCTTCCATTTGTTCACACACTAACACACACACACACACATCTCATTTCATTTAAACTTTTTTCCCCTTAATTGCCAAAAAGGAATGAGAGCCCCATAGTGAGAAGAATGAAAAGCCTTCCAGGCTAAAATAGTAGACCATTACTAAATCATCTCTACCTACCTTATCTAGAACGTTCACTGCTAAGGGTCCTATCCTTTTCTAGGTGCCCATATTGTGTTCACTCTCTCCCTTTAATTTTCTGCCAAAGAAAACCTGGTTCTGCTTGAGGGATTGTTTGATTTTATTCTCCTCATCTAGGTTCCAGGAAGCATCCCCAATAGTTAATGTGATTTCAGCTCCACCAAAGCCTGGTCCTGTTTCATCCAGTTGCAGAGGCTACCTCAGCTGAGAGGCTGGGCCTCTTCTTAGAGGGCTAAGCTAGCAAAGGCCAGAGAGATGCGTCCAAAGATTGGCTTGGTCAGTGGGGGAAGACTTTTTTTCAGCAACTCTTTAGATGTGGCAGGGGAAAGTTGAGGAGTTCATGCTGGGTCATAATTTCCACTTTCCTTAAGTAAGAAAGTTACACTAGATGGTCTGTTAGGTTCTTTCCAGGTCTATAGAGGTGATGTTTTCATCCTGAGCGCTCATTTCGAGCTGGAAGGGTCCTCAGGAATGATCTAGTTCAATCTGTTCATTTTTCAGAAATAGAAACTATGACCCAGAGAATGCTTCCGTTGGCTATCTCTCTTAATACCTTGTCTCTTGTTACAGATAAAATTAATATAGAAGGGCATACAGTAAAATATTAAGGGTTTAATGTAATCCATATTGATATTTACAAAGAACCACATGTTTGCTAAGATCTAATTCAAAATTGGCCCACCATACCTTCCCCTTGGCTGCTTCCTAGGAAAGAGGAAGTACCAATCAAGTTCTCCCTATTTAAGCTTCTGTTTACATTGGCTCACCTCACCACGTAAGACAGGAAGCCTGTTGAATCCTAGGAAATGTAGTTTTCAAGTCCCCTAAACATCCACAGGAAGTTTATGTCATAGATCACAATATTAAGACCCCCAAATTTCCAGTATCACACTCTCAAACCCACAAGGAATGAGAATGTAGCCTGGAGAGTCTCTAAACTAAACCAAAGGCTCCTCAGGACCTAAGAAGTTCTAGAGTTTTTTGCTCAGGATCACATAGGTCAGAAGAAGAACTCAAACTCAGGTCTTCTTGGCTCAGAGGACAACATTTCAGTCATTTTACCATGAAATAATCACAGGAGATATTGCACATAGGCATGTAGTGGGGCGGGAGGGAAGAAACTATAAATTATAGAGCAAAATATAAGCATGTGCTAATACATTTCTAGCCTTCTCTGGAGTGATGGTCTATTTTAAATGTACTGGTACATTGGACCCTTGGGGACATTTTTCTTAGGTATGATTTTGCCTCCTCATTGAAGTTCATACTCTGCTTTCCTGTTTGCCTCTTTGCCATTTTTACTAATGAATCTCACTGTAAGAAAATCTAATCATTTTTAAACTCTAACTGGGAACTTTCAGAAGGGTTTGTGTTAATTTTGTCAGAAATTTTATGAGACACCATCTGAAATGTGTTACAGAAATTCACATAGATTATTTCTGGTGTATTCCCTTCCACCACTAATTCTGAAATTCTTTCACCTATCAGAAAGAAATGTAATTACCCAATTTATATGCAAATGTCAGCCTTTGAGAATATTGGCTCTTACTCCATGTTGAAGTATTGGTTGGAGCTCCTACTTGAGAAGGATTCCAGTTGATTTTTCTTTAAAATTAATAGTGTTTTGCTAAGTGATCTTTTCAGAAATTTTTATGTTGTTTATCTACTCCAACATTTCCATAACATAGATGAGGAAACTGAGGCAGCCAGAGGTTAAACACTCTGCCATGGTAAACTTGGAATCCAAGTTATCCTTTTAAATGTAGAATGGTGTGAGTAGCTTCCTACATGGTAAAGCTTGGGGCATGATGAGAAGAAACTATGAATGTTGTGAAATGTCATTTTTAAAGGTTCAGGGAAGGCAGCATTATAGTGGGAAAGTACACTGAGCTAAGCCCCCAAAAGTCCTGGGTTTGAGTCTCTGACTTGATGCTTACTTATAGACAGAGACAGAGAGGTGGCTCATTGGATCCAGCCTGAGCTTAGAGTCAGAAAGCCTTGAATTCAAATCTAATCTCGGACACTTACAAGCAGTGTGACTCCAAGCAAGTCACTTAACCCTGCCTGCCTCATTTTTCTCATCCTCCAAATGAGCTGGAGAAGGAAATGATTCAGCATGCCAGTTTCAGTGCAAAGAAAACCACCTTTGGAGTCTCAAAGAGTCAGGAACAACTGAATAGCAACAACAATTTTATTTTTTCATTTTTTATTGTCATGCAGAGCACACTTCCATACTGATCACTGTAAGAGCAAATTCATAGATAACCAAAACACCCAATAAAACCAAAGATACAGGGATGAGAAAGAGGATTCCAAAAGCTCTTTCTCTGGATGTGGAGAGCAATCCCCATCCGAAGTCTTTCAGGATTGTCCCAGATCATTGCATTGCTGAGAGTAGCTAAGTTTTCACAGATAATCGTCAAAGTCCAATATTGCTGCAACCACAGTTTTGGATGAAACTGAGATATGCCTTCCTTTCTTATACCTTACTCTTCTGATCTGCAAATAGGGAAAGTACCAATCCCACTCCTTGCCTCTTGGGTTAATGAGAAGAAAGAAAGTAATTGACTCTAAGACACACACAAAATGTGACTTTTTTGTTATACTCTCCTCATGTTTTTCTTATCCTGTTCTTATTGATTTCTTAAAGGCAAAGCTTGGCACAGGAGAGAATTTCTACATGTGAACAGTCACTGGGTGCTCTAAGGGCCAATTGTGAATTTTCTGTTGTTGAGAATTATTTTATGGACTTCTTCCAGGCAACATGGTAGTTCCATTGCTTCCATGTCTCTCATTGTCCCTGAAAGGTCTGTGCAGATGGGATCATCTTTTCTTAATCTCTCTTAAAAGTTAATAGAGTGGGGGCAGCTGGGTAGCTCAGTGGATTGAGAGCCAGGCCTAGAGATGGGATGTCCTAGGTTCAAATCCGGCCTCAGACACTTCCCAGCTGTGTGACCCTGGGCAAGTCACTTGACCCCCATTGCCTACCCTTACCAATCTTCCACCTATAAATCAATACACAGAAGTTAAGGGTTTAAAATTAAAAAAAAAAAGAAAGAAAAAGTTAATAGAGTGTCCAGCATATATAGAACTTCAATAAACATGAGCACATTTGAGTTATGAAAGGCCATAGGGAATGGAAAGCTGGCTTTGGAAGCAAGACAAGCTGAGAAACATACTGCCTGTGTGGCCCTGAGCAAGTCATTTAAATTTCTGGCATTCTAGATAAATCCAAGCATATATATATAAATTACAGAGAAGGTGCTGAATGGCACAGCATGAGGGAGTTCCCTATATCAGGGAAATTATTGGTTTATTCCCTGTCTTTGTGATTGATTTTTTATGGTTCAGTCTCCTAAATAGACTGTATTTCCTTCCCTGCCCATAGAGTCATCCACCCACACCTTTCCACATCCTGCTCCCTCCCACCTACTCCCATCCAAATACTGCCTTCTTCCTGCATTGTGCCTTTTAGGTGGGGAAGGTTATAAGAGCAGTCACTGCTTCATGGCCCATTGCCATAATCGAGAAACTTCATTCAGTTTGGGGATTCTCAACTCAGATTCTCGAAATGTTAATCAGCGACAAAATTACTTGGAACCCGAAGGTCTTATGAAATGATGATTTGAGCGAAAGTCTTTAGAAATGAGACCAGTTACTGCAGAGGTGGAAGCTTTCGAAGTGCTTGAATGGTGGTGGATACTTTGAGAATCGCCTTTCTCCTGAGCCTTTTGGGCTTAGAGGTGAAGGAATGTGCATTCCAAAGGATGAAAGTAAGATCAGAATTAGAGCTCTAATTCACAGCTCTTCTTTTTCAGTGGCACTCTAGATACTTTGGGGGACCAGACAGACAGGCACCTTCAAAGTAGGAGAAGCCAAACCAATGTCATCACTAGATAATCCTTTCCTTTCATTTGACCATCAGACAGAATTGATGGTTTTCAGTTAGCATGGAAATTCGTGGAAAGTGAGGTATCCATACAAAGCTCCCCAAAAGACACAGCAGAAGAAAATCACAAGAAAGCATCCTGCCTCGTGGGTTCAAGGATCACCAGAACCAATCCTGGGGCATACCAAAAAATGGGTTGTCCTGGCTGCCTTCCAGGATTACCAGCAGCAAGTTCTGGGAGAGCTTTCAGGTAATAGAATGGCAGGGAGGCGTTTTCTCCTCCCCACTTTTGACTCTGAGGCCAAGGATGGCAGGAAGGCCTTTGGATTTATTTGTAAAAAAGGATTTAGAAATGAGAGTGTGCAATGCCAAAAAATTGGACTTAACAGAAGCGGCGAGACTCAGTTGGTCCAGAGATTTTAAGTGATTATTTCTTTGCTTATAAAATGTTATTGTATTTCATTTAATATATTTTATTCTACATACTGTTTGAATGAATTCTTGGCAAGGGGGGAGCATACTGAGTAAGAACAAGCAGCCAATGGCAGGGACAAATGAGCCTATTAAATGATTAGTTATTATAGCCATTCCTTCATGTAAAAAAAAACTGGAAAAGCAAGCAGTAAGATGACTATGATGAGCCAGTAGCTAGCTTAATTCTGGGACTTGCCCAAGTGGTATTATCACACATGTAATGAGTGTAATGGTGCTTGATTAAGCTTAGAACAATCACGACCTGAGGTTTACACATATATTGAAATATGAGAAGCTAGTCTAGATATACCCCTATACCTGCCTGCTAATAGATATTACGCCCATGGAATGGGCAAGAGAAGGAGAGGGAGGGAGGGAGTCTGTGATGAGTATTAATATATTAGCTACAAGTGGGAAAACACTGGCTAGGAAATCAGAGGAACTGAGTTCAAACTCTGCCATTATTTATTTACTAGATATTGCTGGACACGGTGCCCTTTTATTTAAAAATAGCTCACTATTTGTATGCTGTAGGGCAAGTTCTTTCATCTTCTTTAACTGTTAAAATAGGCATTGGACTACCTGACCCTTGAGGTCCTTTCCATATATATTTACATGTGTGTGCATATATACACACATTCACACATATTTGTATATGTACGCACACATGTGTTTATGTGTATGATTTTTACAAGTAATTGTTATTTATTGTTAGATATTTGAAAGAGATATTTGGCTGCTTGCACGCAAGTTTGTGTGTGTGCATGTATGTGTGTGAATCTGTGTGTATTCAAGGGTCACTATTTTCTTTCCTTTCTCTGGTTTAAAGGGCAAATTCTACAGAAAAAATATCCATAAGTTGGAGATGAAGTGATAAAACCATACACTTCCATGGCTATAATTCATAATTCAATTTTATAACAAATACATTTTACTACTTTCCAAAATAAACACAGCACAAACATGAATAAATTCCTCTTTTCCTTTGCTCCAAAAGAGATAGAGGAGACAAATCTAGACAGCTGGCAGCACCTGGGATTTGTTTGAAATGGAGGGAGAAGCAGACTTGTTTGTAACATCCAGGTTGTGTCAACACTTTGCTGGTATTTCTCGATGATCTCATGTTAGCCTGAAAAGGTCTTAGTAGTTACTCATTATCCATTGGTAAGTTCTCAGTGAAAAGGGGAAAAAACACTAGTTAATGCTCTGAGGTGAGGGGTCTCCCCAAGACACACTGGCTAAGCTACACTGAAAGTTCCCCAGATGGCCTGTTTGGGGGATGGCCTAGGTGTGAACCCGGGCCATTTCCTTTGCATTCTTCTACTTCTCTAGTAGTTGGTGTTTTCAAGAGAAAGCACTGATTTCCTTCATTATATCCCTTAAGACTCCTGCTTGTTTAGCTAAGATCTAAATGGGACTAAGTAATGAGGAACTTAATGAATATGTATAGAGTGTTTTAAGTTTTGAAAAATGATTGATCAATATTATTGAATTTCCATTTACCTGATATCTACCCTGGAGATGTAGATATTCTCAGTGTCCCAGAGTAAATCTTTAAAGGCAAATTTGAACTCAGGTCTGTCTGAGTCCAAGTTTGTTACTCTTTCCACTGAACCACATCAATGACTGTTAACCATTCTTCAGTCTTATCTTGCCCTTTCCTTCTTCATGTATTCATTCTCATCTGCCATTCTTACAATTTACTCTTTCCACATCACTACTTGTTAAATTCATTCTCTTCCTCTTCAGACTAGCTCATCTGCTGCAGCATCCATGAAGTTTCTCTTCATTTATTGACCTCATTTCCACAAACATTTAATAACAGCCTAATATGTGCAAGGTAGCTTTTCAATTTCACATTCCTTCCTCTTCAAAATTTACAGGTTCAAAGATGAAATGTTAGACTAGTTCAAGGTCCAATCAGCCAAGTCCTGAAGGAATGTGGAGTTCTGTCTTTGCTAGAAACACTAGAAAATGCTCTTTGAAGAAGCCAGATTCTTCATCCTCCCTCTCTCTGACTCTGTCTCTGTCTCTGTCTCTCTTCTTTCTCTGTCTCTTCTCTCCTCTCTCTGTCTCTGTCTCTTCTCTCTGTCTCTGTCTCTATCGCTCTGTCTGTCTCTTCTCTCTGTGTCTCTCTCTGTTTCTGTCTGTCTGTCTCGATCTCCCTCTGTCTCTTTATGTCTCTCTATGTCTCTGTCTCTCTCTCCCCACCTTTCCCCCTTCTCTAATTTTCCCTTCATATCTCTAGTCATCTTCCTTACAGAGCCTAAGATAATGGAAGCATTTTAAATTTTATCCTTTTTCTCAAATACTTAAGAAAAACATGTTAGAAAAAACAGAACCCAACAAAAGCTTCTCCAATACTCAGAACTATAATTTCTCTGATGTTACATTGACTGGTTAAAAATTAAAAACAAGAACAATACATGGATGGTATTCGCATGTTCATGAGGCTGGCGTTTCACAGTGATCCTAAGAAAACTTGTCTTACCTTGCTTCCACGTGTCTTCCAACATGGCGGTGTAGGGTTTCTTCTTTCTATCCCGATTGCATTATTCTTAGTTTTTAGTATGCACTATAATAACTCCTCTGAGGTCCTGTGTTCATCAGCTCTTGAAGAAAAGTGAAGACAAATAAAGAAAAAAGAAAAGTAAAATCAAGATCAAGGGAAAGACTTAACTCTTAAGAACCAATAGGTTTGCTGTTAGTCCAATAGGACTAACCTGGAGTCCTGGGATTTTATTAAGATGAAGGAGTTGGCAAATAGGAGGAGGCATTACACTGAGTGAAATATTGGCATTTAATACAATGAAGAAGTGATGCGTTTTTAAATACTCTAATTGCAACATCACAAGAACTGCAAACTGAATTCATTGAAAAGTTTCTGATTTTGTTTAGATTTAGGAATAATTGGGACCTATTGGAGAAAGGCAGATTTTGACCAGAAGAAACCTCCTTACCAATAAAATGTTCCCAAAGTAGATGGTAGTAGGAATTCAAGGGGAGTTTGAATGACCCATTGTCAGGCATGCTTCAGAAAGTCCCTTTTCAGGGAAGGCTTGGACGTGATGGTCTTCCCACTGTGTAATAATAGGAGAAAGCTTTTAGCTTGGTTTAGATGTGGATGTCATGTTGCTTCTGTCTGCTGAAGTCCCTGAAGATAAATGAAATTAGGGGCCAGGTCTTCTGATTCCTCCTCTATGAATATGTTATTATTAGGGTATGAAGTGTTGGACTTAGAGTCAGATTCAAATTCAAATATTGTTTTAAATATTTCCTAGTTGTAAGACTGGATCAAATCACTTAAACTCTGCAAGCCTCAGTTTCTGTATCTATAAAATGTGACTGATGAGTTTGTTATGAGAATCAGCTTCATTCATCTAAGCCTCAGTTTCCATATCTGTAAAATCAAGGGATGAGAATTACCATCTGGATTTAAATTTATATAATTCCACAACCTTTTGGGCATCTACTAAGTTCCTAACAGGGAAGACAAGTGAGTAAATAACCTATTATCCCATATATTGGAGAGGGGATGATGTGTGGAAATGGAGCAAAGAGATTTGGATTGAAGTTCTGAAGTCACGGACCTTTTGCATACCTCCAAGAATTTTAGAAATTTCTTTAACTTGAAAGTCAGCTTTAAAAACTTGTCTAATTTCTTCTTTTCTGTTTGCTTTTATTTTATTTGAGGAAACCTCATTTCAAAATCATTGCAAAACAATATATATATATATATATAATATTAATGGAAATAATATTAATGAGTAATCCAGAATTTTAAAGTATGAAAAATATTTTAATGACACCATCTTTCTGAGTCCTTCAAACTCTTATAGATGTAGATAGAGAAGGAATCAAAAAATAAGAGAATAAATATTTCAAAGAGTCAAACATAAAGAGGGGATGGAAATCAAGGGGGAAAAAAGTGGGAATGAATGTTACCCCAAGTATGTAATAGGAGAAGCCTATGAAATAATCTAGTAATGTCCTTTCTCCTTAACTATCATGCACTGAATATCTGAAATGATAATAATAAATAATTATAGCTAATACTTATGTCTTTTATCTCTTTAAACTTATTCTACACATGTGTATGTATAGATTCTGTGTATATGTATTTATTCACACACAAATACATATGCATGTACATCCATAAACACACACATGAATGCATGCATATACATATATCTGTGTGTGGGATGTGTGTGTGTGTGTGTGTGTGTGTGTGTGTGTGTGTGTGTGTGTAATCCTCACTAGGAATACATTGAGCCAAGCAAGGTTCAGAAATGAGTTTTGAATTGAGGAAGTGGGATTCCAGAATTAGTGCTCTTCCTTTGACATTGGAGGGGAAGATAATAGATCAGTTGATGTCCTATTAGCATTAGTTTAAAGTGAAGGTAGAAGGTCAACAATTTTTTCAGTCTGGTCTCTTTTAGGCTCACTACCTCTCCATGGAACTACGAGAGTGCAGTGAATGGGATGACTTGCTCTTTCTGCATTTGCCTGGGATTATGCCATGATGAGATAGGGGAATTATGAGAGGATTAAAAATAGCCTAATGTGGAATGTCTGATTCCTCAAAGATATGGAAAATAAGAGTGAAGAAATGAAGAAATGTTGAAAGTGGCCGAAACCAAATAACTGATACATTTACAAAATGCTTTCTAAAGTCAAGTTGTCAATTCTTTATGATAAAAATTCATAAAAGGAAGGTTTTAGAAGGTTCAAATAAAATCTAGTTTGTAAACGTGTACATTTCTGTGCTTGAATGACCAACTAGATTATCTGTAATCAAAACACTGAGCCTATTATTACAAGAGTCTAAAAAAACATTGGTGTTTTCCCAGAAAATACACTTTGCCCTGGTGGCCACTGAAATCATGTCTATGTCAGAATCCTGACCAACAGATGGTTCTGTTACTCTCATGAGAGATTCATTAACTCTTTGGGTTGAGAGCTTCCCTTGAAGTCAAATAAACAATAAACATGTATATAGGCATTAAGGTTTACAAAACACTTTATATTCATTGTCTTGTTTAGGACATACAATGTCTCTCCAAAATTTTTTATAGTTTCCATTTTACAGATGAGGTGATAGAGGCCATGACTTGTTAGTGTGAGAGGAAGGATTTGAACTCATGTTCACCTGATTCCAAGGCAAACCTTTCCTTTCCTATAGCAGGCTGCCTGTATAAAATGGAAGGCCTTTGGGTGATATTTTCAGAATTTATTTCATGGGATTAAACATGATTAAACCATTTCAAAACACTCCTGCGTGTGAATTCATGCTTGTTGTGAGTGGATCTTTAAAATGTGTCTTAAACATAGTGATTGAGGGGAAATGGAGGGGTTGAGGTGGGGGTAGGAGAATCCTAGAAACCTAGCTAGCCATTTTTTTCAGTCCATGAAGACATTAGGAGAAAGAAATCCCTAGTGATTTAGCATCTTTGGTGTTTGGAACAGCATCAACAACAACAAACTCTCTTTGTGAAAAACAGTGTAAAATGTGTGAAACAAAATTCATGGCTGTCAGCAAGACCTAATATATCCCCCTTCTGACATAATAAGACCCAGCGAAATCTAACGTGCTCCTAAAGCATCCACACGAATATAAACCTACCAGAGAATTCCATAATTTAATAGGAGATATGATTCTAGTTTAATGCTCTCCTCCTTGCCTCCCCAAATTACTGTCTTGCCAGAGAATTCCCATGTAGAGGTGCTCCCATGTAGAGCATTGTCCCTGCTAGAAGGGAATTCATTAGTTCCTAAATCCTCCATTCTCTGGAGGGTGATGGTTAGCCTGCTGGGTAACTGTTGAGCTAGCAGACCATCCTGGAAATAACTACATCTCCCTAATGGGGAGGCTGCTATTTCCCAGTGGGGTGGGCCACTTTGGCCATGTGGATGGAATTTGACTGCCTGTGCTGGCTGGTAAATCCCTTTTTTGGGAGGGGGTCCATGTGCCATTGACTATATATCGATGTCTGAGAATTTGTTTAAGTGCCAAATAACACATGTATTTGCTGTTAGGGTTCTGCTACCAATGAACAAAAGGAAAGTGATCCACAGTTAAACTCAATATTCTGTCCTTAGCTCCATAAAGGTACCAAAATATTACAAAACCATCCAGATTATCAAACGAGGTGTTTTGTCATGTATTTAGGTACTTAGACACAGTGGGGAGAGCAACAGCACAGTAGGCAAGCTTTAGTCAAACTCTTTATTACAAGTTTACTTGAGATTGAACTTTTCCATTATTTGAAAGTAGATGTTCAGTCAATCAAAATAAATCAACACACTGGCTTTGGCTGAGATTGCCATAATAATAAGGAAACCAGCCATCCGGACAGAAGTTCACAGATTCTAATGTAATCTTTTAGCTTATTCTTCATATATATAACAACATCATATAATAATATACAATATTGTATGTTATATTTGTTATAATATGTACATTTGTTAATGATTATTGAGTATATTGTAAAAAAGGAAAATAAGAATTAACATCTGATGCTATATTTTACTTGTTGACGTTTAAACTAAATCTTCCTGATTCACAAAAATATGCTTTTTTTTCCTTCAATGACTGCCTTTTATTTTGAACCTTTGTAAATATATGAATTATTTACCGAATCTCAGGATAGTTATGAAATATTTCAAGGACCTGTAATATTGTTTATTTCGGTACTCCTTCCAAAGGAATAGATTTTAACTCTTCTAATGGACAGAATCAATGGTTTGTCTATTGGAAGAGGTAGAGCTCCCAAATCCATTACCTAGGAGCCATCTTGCGAAGGAGGCTACGTGAAATGATCTTGGCTGGTCTTTGGTTCTTGCCTATCACTGTTTCCATATTTTTCACTTGTCCAGGCTGATGGCCATTGAGATCCATAGGTTTCAAAAGTTCAGGGTCAGACTTCCTGGTTAAGATGGCGGCAGAGTAAAAAGCAGCTGCTTAACCTCTCCTAACCAAAACATACAGGACTCCTCAAGAACACATAAAAACAAATCCAGAAGAACAAAGGGACCCCATAACAGCGCAGCATTGGAAGTATGTGGAATCGGGGTATTTCCATGCTATAAGGGCGTGAAACAGTTCTCACTAAAATGAGAGTTGAGCAACCCCCTACCACACCCCACACCACCTACAGTACCAAAGCCAGCGCACAAGAGTTAGAGCAAGTTTGGAGCACGCATTAAGTCCTTGGCAGCTACCTGGGGTCACCAGGGCCTGCTCCTGAGAGCAGCAACATTTAAGATCCCAAGAGGCTAAAGAACATGAACGGACTTTGAGCACAGACCCTGAGTATAGGCACGAGTGCGGGCACGGACTCAATCGCAGACACAAATCCTGAGTGCAGGCAAGGACTCGGATCTTGAGCACAGGTGCGGACCTTGAGTGGGGACCCAGTGCAAAAGGGGTTCACAACTGTGGAAGCAACTCCCTGACACTGTTAAAGGAGCCTCAGGCAGAGGAACAACTAAGAGGACCACAAGGAGGCTTGACCCTGAGAACAACTGAGACCTCAGGAGCCTAAAGAGCTCAGACAGACCCTGAGTGTGAGATTAAACTTGAGAGAGCACAGGGCTAACAATGGGAAGCCAGAGACAAGAACCCCAAAAGAGAAAGATCATCAAGAAGAAATCTGTAACACTCGACAACTTTTACACAGATAAAATACAGACAAAAGAGCAAACAGCAGAGGAGAACAAACAAGTAATCATATCCAAACCTTCCCAAAATAATGAAAACTGGCCACAAGCTATTGAAGAGTTCAAATCTAAGATGATGAGGAAGATGGAAGAGATTTGGCAAGAGAAGTGGGAAATAGCTCAAAAGGAAATAAACAGGTTAGAAGACAGAAACTCCCAGTTGGAGAAAGATGCCCCCAAATCAAACAAAATAGTAAGCAAATTAGAAACCAAAATCTGGCAAGAAAATAACAGTTAAAAGGCAGAATTTTGCAATTGGAAAGTGAGGCTCAGAAATCAAATGAACTGATAAACAAATTGAACACCAGAAATGACCAGATTGAAAAGGAAAACCAAAAGATTATAACCGAAAACCAGTCCCTAAAGGCTAGAATTGAGCAATTAGAAGCTAATGATATCTCAAGACAACAAGAACAAATAAAACAAAGTCAAAAGACTGAAAAAATAGAAGGAAACATGAAATATTTCAATGAGAAAGTTACAGAAAAAAAAAAAAAGTCTAGAAGAGACAATTTGAGAATCATTGGTCTCCCTGAAAAAGGAGAAATTAATAGAAATTTGGACTCCATACTAAAAGAAGTTATTCAGCAAAATTGCCCTGAAGTTCTACAAGAAGAGGGCAATATAGACATTGAAAGGATCCATGGATCTCCCTCTACAGTAGACCCTGAAAAGACAACGCCCAGGAATATAATAGCCAAATTCAAGAGCTTCCAAGTAAAAGAAAAAATTTTACAAGAAGCCAGAAAGAGACAATTCAGATATCAAGGAGCACCAATCAGGATCACACAGGATCTGGCAGCCTCCACACTAAAAGACCACAAGGCTTGGAATATGATATTCAGAAAGGCAAGAGAACTGGGTCTACAACCAAGGATCACCTACCCATCAAAACTCACCATATACTTCCAAGGGAAAGTTTGAGCATTCAACAAGATAGAAGATTTCCAAGCATTTGCACAGAAAAGACCAGGACTAAATGGAAAGTTCAATATCCAACCAAGAAATCAAGAGAAACATAAAAAAGGTAAATAAGAAAGAGCTGGGAAAGAAAGAAAACTTGTATTTTTTAAATTTTCCTCTTTAAGGGCTTCAATATGAGCTAATTACTGGTATTCCTATGTGGAGAAATGTTATGTATAATTCTCTTTAAGGAATTCTATTCACTATTATAGTATTCATTATTATAGTAATTAGAAGAATTATTCATAGGGAGAGGTTGGAATACTAATGGTCTAAGATGATATGGGGGTGGAAAAGAGGGAGGTGAATAGTAGAGGACACCGAGAGAAACTTGAATGAATGAGAAAAATAGGATATTCTATTACACACAAAGAGGGCATGGGAAGGGGAAGGGATGAATACTATTATAAGAAGGAGAGGAAGAGAGCATTAAGAGGTAATATTTACACCTTACTCTCAGTGTAATTAACCCTGAGAGGGAAGAGTAGCTTCATCCATTGGGATATAAAATTCTATCCAACCCTACTGAGAAAGTCAGAAGGGAAAAACCAAGGGGAGCAGGGCAGTGGGGAGATCAAAAAAAGGGAGGGGAATAGAAGGGTAAGGGAATTGATTAGGCCTTAAAATAATTAGAGAGGAATAATAAGGGATGGGTAGAAATGGTAGTAAATCAAGGGAGGGGACAGGGGTTACTGGCTTAAAGCAAACCACTTGTTTAAAAGGAAATAGTGTAAGGGGGCAGCTGGGTAGCTCAGTGGATTGAGAGCCAGGCCTAGAGATGGGAGGTCCTAGGTTCAAATCCGGCCTCAGACACTTCCCAGCTGTGTGACCCTGGGCAAGTCGCTTGACCCCCATTGCCCACCCTTACCATTCTTCCACCTATAAGTCAATACACAGAAGTTAAGGGTTTAAAATTAAAAAAAAAAGGAAATAGTGTAAGAAGAAGGGGTAGAACTAGGAGAGGATACTAAAATGTTGGGGAATGCACAACTGATAATTATAACTCTGAATGTGAATGGGAAGAACTCTCCCATAAAAAGGAAGCAAATAGCAGAGTGCATTAGAAACCAAAATCCTACCCTATGTTGTCTATAAGAAAAACGTATGAGGCGGGTGGACATACACAGGTTTAAGGTAAAGGGCTTGAGCAAAATCATTTGGGCCTCAAATGAGAAAAGAAGGCAGGAGTGGCTATTATGATTTCTGACAAAGCCAAAGTAAAAATAGATATGATTTAAAAAAGGCAAGGAAGGTCATTACATGCTGATTAAAGGCAGTATAGACAATGAGGAAATAACATTGCTCAATATGTATGCACCAAATGGCATAGCAACCAGATTCATAAAGGAGAAACTGGCAAATCCTAAGAAGGAAATAGATAGTAAATCCATACTAATGGGAGATCTAAATATCCCTCTTTCAGATCTAGATAAATCAAACCAAAAAATAAAAAAGAAAGAGGTAAGAGAGATGAATGAAGTCCTAGAAAAATTAGATTTAATAGATATGTGGAGAAAAATAAATAGGAACAAAAAGGAATACACCTTCTTTTCAGCTGCACATGGTACATTCACAAAGATTGACCATGTAATAGGGCATAGAAACATTGCAAACAAATGCAAAAGAGCAGAAATAATAAATGTAACCTTCTCAGACCATAATGCAACAAAAATAATAATTCGTAAGGGCACCTGGGCAGGCAAAACAAAAACTAATTGATATGATTCTCCAAAACCAGCTAGTGAAAGAAGAAATCATAGAAACAATCAACAATTTCATTGAAGAGAATGACAATAATGAGACATTCTACCAAACTCTGTGGGATGCAGCCAAAGCAGTACGCAGGGGGAAATTTATATCCTTGAGTGCATATATTAACAAATTAAGGAGGGCAGAGATTAATGAATTGGGCATGCAACTTAAAAAATTAGAAAGCGAGCAAATTAAAAATCCCCAGATGAAAACCAAATTAGAAATACTAAAAATCAAGGGAGAAATTAATGAAATTGAAAGTAAAAGAACTATTGAATTAATAAATAAGACTAAAAATAAAGGGAGAAATTAATAAAATCTAAAGTAAAAGAACTATTGAATTAATAAATAAGACTAAAACCTGTTTTTTGAAAAAAACAGATAAAATAGACAAAGTACTGGTCAATCTAATAAAAAAAGGAAAGAAGAAAACCAAATTGACATATCAAAGATGAAAAGGGAGACCTCACCTCTAATGAAGGGGAAATTAAGGCAATCATTAAAAACTATTTTGCCCAATTATATGGCAATAAATATAGCAATCCAGGAGATATGGATGAATATTTACAAAAATACAAATTGCCTAGATTAACAGCAGAAGAAATAGAATACCTAAATAATCCCACATCAGAAAAAGATATTCAAAGAGCAACTAATCCCAATACTATACAAATTATTTGATATAATAAACAAAGAAGGAGTCCTACCAAATTCCTTTTATGACACAAATATGGTGCTGATTCCAAAGCCAGGGAGATCAAAAATAGAGAAAGAAAACTACAGATCAATATCCCTAATAAACATAGATGCAAAAATGTTAAATAGAATATTAGCAAAGAGACCCAAGCAAGTGATCAAGAGGATCATCCACCATGATCAGGTGGGATTTATACTAGGAATGCAAGTATGGTTCAACATTAGGAAAACCATCCACATAATTGACAATAGCAACAGTCTAACAAACAAAAATCACATGATTATCTCAATAGATGCTGAAAAAGCCTTTGACAAAATACAGCATCCAGTCCTATTGAAAATACTGGAAAGTATAGGAATAGAAGGACCCTTCCTAAAAATAATAAGCAGTATATACCTAAAACCATCAACAAGCATCATATGCAATGGGGATAAATTAGAAGCATTTCCAATAAGATCAGGAGTGAAACAAGGATGCCCATTATCACCTCTATTATTCAACATAGTACTAGAAACACTAGCAGTAGCAATTAGAGAAGGAAAAGAAATTTGAGGTATCAAAATAGGCAATGAGGAGACTAAACTATCACTCTTTGCAGATGATATGATGGTCTACTTAAAAAATCCTAGGGAATCAACTAAGAAGCTTGTAGAAATAATCAATAACTTTAGCAAAGTTGCAGGATACAAAATAAATGCACATAAATCATCAGTATTTCTATATATTTCCAACACATCACAGCAGCAAGAGGTAGAAAGAGAAACACCATTTAAAATCACCCTAGACAATATAAAATACTTGGGAATCTATCTACCAAAACAAACATAGCAATTATATGAAAACAACTACAAAACACTTTCCAAACAAATAAAACTGGATCTCAACAATTAGAAAGCCATTGATTGCTCATGGGTAGGATGAGCTAACATAATGAAAATGACCATTCTACCCAAATTAATTTACCTATTTAGTGCCATACCTATCAAGCTACCAAAAAACTTCTTTACTGAATTAGAAAAAAATATAACAAATTTCATTTGGAAGACCAAAAGACCAAGAATGTCAAAGGAAATAATGAAAAAAAAATATGAAGGAAGGTGGTCTAGCAGTACCAGATCTTAAACTGTACTACAAAGCAGTAGTCATCAAAACAATATGGTATTGGCCAAGAGATAGAAAGGAGGATCAGTGGAATAGTCATGGGGTAAGTGACCTCAGAAAGAGTTTTTGATAAACCTAAAGAACCCAGCTTTGGGGACTATTTGAAAAAAACTGCTGGGAAAATTGGAAAACAATATGGGAAAGATTGGGCCTAGATCAAGATCTCACACCCTCACCAAGATAAACTCAGAATGGGTGAATGGCTTGAATATAAAGAAGGAAATTATAGGTAAATTGGGTGAGCACAGAATAGTATACTTGTCAGATCTATGGGAAAGATTTTAAAACTAAGCAAGAGTTAGAAAAAATCACAAAATGTAAAATAAATAATTTTGACTACATTAAACTAAAAAGTTTTTGTACAGACAGAACCAATGCTACAAAAATTAGAAGGGAAACAACAAATTGGGAAAAAAAACCTTTATAACAAAAAACTCAGATAAAGGTCTAATCAATCAAATATATGAGCAGCTAAATCAATTGTACAAAATATCAAGCCATTTCCCAATCGATAAATGGGCAAGGGACATGAATAGGCAATTCTCAGATAAAGAAATCAAAACTATCAGCAAGGACATGAGAAAGTGTTCTAAATCTCTAGTAATTAGAGAAATGCAAATCAAAACAACTCTGAGGTATCACCTCGCACCTAGCAGATTGGCTAAAATGAGAGAAGGGGAGAGTAATGAATGTTGGAAGGGATGTGGCAAAATTGGAACATTAATGCATTGCTGGTGGAGTTGTGAACTGATCCAACCATTCTGGATGGCAATTTGGAACTATGTTCAAAGGGTTTTAAAAGACTATCTGGCTTTTGATCCAGCCATAGCACTGCTTGGATTATACCCCAAAGAAATAATAAGGAAAAACACTTGTACAAAAATATTTATAGCCGTACTCTTTGTGGTGCAAAAATTTGAAAAATGAGAGGATATCCTTCAATTGGGGAATGGCTGAACAAATTGTGGTATTTGTTGGTGATGGAATACCATTGTGCTCAAAGTAATAAAGAACTGGAGGAATTCCACGTGAACTGGAATGACCTCCAGGAGTTGATGCTGAGTGAAAGGAGCAGATCGAGGAGAACATTGTACACAGAGACTGAAACACTGTGGTACAATCGAGCATAAAGGACTTTTATACCAGCAGTAATGCAAGGATACAGAGCAAGGCTGAGGAACTTATGAGAAAGAAAACCAGCCACATTCAGATGAAGAACTGTGGGAGGAGAAACACAGAAGAAAAACAACTGCTTGAACACATGGGCTGATGGGGATATTATTGGGGATGGAGACACTAAATGGTAACTCTAGTCCAACAATCAATAATGTGGAATTAGGTTTTGATCAATGATCCATGTAAAATTGTGCATTGGCTAAGGGGATTAGGGGGGCTTGGGGGAGATGGAAAGGACGTGAAGTATGTAACTAGGAGAAAATATTCAAAATAAAAAAAATAATTACAAAAAAATAAAAGTCATTTAGGATCCTCATAAATGCGGACTTGGAGTTCTATCTCTAGCTTCTCAATTGTTTCAAATGGAATATATTTCTTTTCATTGTGCATTTGCCCTTTTTTTAACTCTTAACTTCTGTGTATTGGCTCCTAGGTGGGAGAGTGGTAAGGGTGGGCAATGGGGGTCAAGGGACTTGCCCAGGGTCACACAGCTGGGAAGTATCTGAGGCTGGATTTGAACCTAAGACCTCCCATCTCTAGGCCTGACTCTCGATCCACTGATCTACCCAGCTGCCCCCTGCATTTGCTTTTTAACAATGGTGCAATTGTATGACTGCACATGATCTTGAGAGAGTCTAGAAACTGTGTCTGTGTCTCTGAGATCCCAATTAGGGTTTTCTTGGCCAAGATCCTGGAGTGGTTTATCATTTCCTTCTTCAGGTCATTTTCCAGATGAGGAACTGAGCTAAACAGAGTTCAGTGACTTGCCAGGCAGTATAAAAAGAATAGATTTGATACGGTTAGAAAGAACTCATTTTGCAGATAAAGAAGCCTACAGTGAAAGAGTGGAAGAGATTTCCTTTATTAATTAGTGAATGCCAGAGCCACAAATTCAAACAAAAATGGTCCCTGCCTGAATCCCAGGACTTTTTCTACTTCCTCATAGTGTTGTTTCTCTCAGGTGCCATCCATCCTCGAGTTATCTTACCAGAAAGTGAGGAGCGTCAAATGGACTTTTATAGCCCCAAAGGAGGACCATCTTCATTCTGTTACCTTCATGGCATGCTTTATAGGAGTTAATATAGGAAGGAAGAAGTGGGAATACTGGTTCTTCATGCTTAATGTGCCTTTCTTTGAATACTTTGCCCCCAGGGCCACTTAGGAGACATTGACTGGGACTTTAGTTCCTGACAAAGTACATCTCTGAAGATGAATGTTTGCTCCATTTTGAAGCATGAGGAAACTCTTCATCATCCCCCAAATGTCTTGCATTCTTGTTGTATATGACTTTGTACATCTTGTTTCCTCCAAGTAGAATCCATCTTCTCTGAGGCTTGGAATTCTATTGGTTTTGTTTTTCTATCCCCAGTATCTATTATCATTATCTCCCAAGGATCTGGTGAGCCTAGTACATAATAGGAATTGAAAATGTTTAATGATTGACTGGCTTATTGATTGATTTTGCTAAGGATACCTGTGACCCAGTCATTTCTGGAGCTGATGTCCATTTTCATATCTTTCTAGAAACCGATGAATGCTCTTTTGGCAGAAGGTAGGCACTTTATAGTAGGTAGCTGGGTGGCAAATGGTGATAGAGTGCCAAGTGACCCTGGGCAAGTCACTGAACCCTGTTTAGCTCAGTTCCTCATCTGGAATATGACCTGGAGAAGTAAATGATAAACCACTCTAGGATCTTGGTCAAGAAAACCCTAATTGGGATCTCAGAGACACAGACACAGTTGAACAATAAGACACTTTATAAATGTTTGTTAACTTGAGTTGAATCTAACTTCTCCTATTGTACCATGAATGATGTTATGCCATTGATTTACCTCTGCCAGGAATCAATCAATTGAGAAAAAATGCATTATTCATTTCCTATTATTAGTTCATCACAGAGTCTGGAAAACATGCTTGACTTGACAACAGAGGACCTGGTTTTGAATCCCATTTCCACTACTGACCATCTTGGGGAGCTTTGGTGCTTCACATCCTCTCAGTCCTGTGATTCCTAACATTTCACATGAGGTCTTGAGACCAGATTGATGGACTTAAAACTTCTACCCAATTCTCCCTCTATGACCTTATCCATTATATTTGTTTCATTATCCCTTTCAGTTATGTGTGTGTGTGTGTGTGTGTGTGTGTGTATTTTTCCCCAGGATGTTTAATTTTGGGAACTAGCAGATCATCTTTGGGTTATGTGTAAATAGGATTCTGATAGAGAAGGTGTTAATCCATATGTTAAGAACACCCTCCCCGACAGATAGAACAACAAACATAAATAATGTCACTAAATTAATGTTATTTAGTGATTATTTTCTTGTCTACTTTTACTTAAGTTCATGAAAAACACGATGAAGGTAATGACTTCCCATGATCTCTCATATTTCTAATAAATTTTCCTAAAGTGCAGTATTGAGCAGTTGTGAGTCACATCAAAATAAATAGTCAATGCACTTGGAAGGACCATGATGCATCTTTGTCATAGCTGCAACTATAGGAAGAACTTCCATTTGACTATGTCCAAAATACGTGTCTAGGAGGTAAGATCTGAAAAATCTCTCTGAAAAATCTGAACTAAATCTGAAAAATCTAATAACTAGACAGGGATTTCTGTCTGCCAGCTCCTGACAGAGCGGAATAAACTGGGCATGGTCAAATGGAATCATGGGTCAAGTTAGAATTTGCCACCACAGAAAGATTTCTCCTAAGTTTCTGTAATTTTCTCCATCTCTTTACATTTGGATTATTTTATTCCAGATGGTTACTGAAATCTTGTGATCTGGCTCTGAAGTCATTGAGGAAAATGGGAAACTATTTGCAAAGTCTGAATTAGAAAACAGAGAGGCTCTGGGCAAGGAGGAAGGAGGTGGCTTGAATATCAATGGGGCAGTTTGTGCAAATCAATTCAATTAATTTCAACTCAATTCACAAGTATTTTTTAAGTGTCTACTATGGGGAAAAGCTGGGTACTTGGACTTCTGACTGAAAGGCTCTGGGCCTTCAAGGAGTTTACTCCAGTTGTGAATATCCAATGCTTCAGGTCTGAATTCTCCTAAAATGTAGTAAAGGGATTGGAGTTATTCAGCTTCCATTTGGAGTTTAGATGCTGGTGCACTGATTGGAAGGTTCAAGGAGCCATCATGACCCCAATTTGAAAGGGGAAAAGTAACCTGACAAATAAAATTCTAGGAATTAAGGTACAACATAACATAATAGGCTGCCCTGTTATATGTTGCAGTGACCTCCCAGTTACTGGGGATCTCTCATGAAGACTAGGTGGCCACTTTTCCCAGACAATGAAAAGTTGATTCCTTTTCAAATGAAGGTTGGACAAAAAGATCTCTGAAATTCAGTGAAGCTGAGCTTGCTTGACCTCTAGCTGGGAATGAAAGGAATTCTAGCATTGTGTGAAAGGTTGGGCTTCAGTGCCCAACTTCTCCTTGCCTTACTTTGGGCAAGTCTCTTCAAATTCAGGGCTCTCTGTTTCTGGACTGGATATTCTTAGAGGTCCTTCTAACTCCCAATTGGTCATCCTGTGATACCCATGCCTTGGGACAACTGGAAAATCTCATTAATCTTTGGGTCTGTAATTGATTCCCTTTGAGGAAATGATGGAAATGAAATTTGTTTTCCTCTGTCTAGAGAGGGGCAAGGTTAAAATGTAGAAGAGTATATTTTAAACATTCTGTTCTTGTTTTTGTTGTTATTGTTGGGGAAAGCCATTCTGAAAAGGCGGTTAGGGAGTCACAAAAGATTGACTAAGGATGGGCAGGAACTATTTTTTTTTTCCTGAGTGACTCCTAGTGGCCAAAAAAAGTGTAATTATACATCTGTATTAATAAAAGATACTTCTTATATAGTTCGTGCGGATTAGCAATGCACTTAAAAATATCAACTCATTTTTATCCTCTGAACAACCTTGAGGGACAAGTGCTATTATTATGCCCATTTTATAGATGAAAAAAATGAAGAGATGGTTTAAGGGGGTCAGGAAGAGTCAAACAATTCATGCTTTCCTGAGGCAGGATTTGAAATCAGATCTTCCTTCCTCCAGGTCCAGCACTCTACCCATTCCACCAATCCTACTGGTGAGATAAAGCTTTAGTAAGGCGGCCAATTAAAGCTCAGAGCTCCTTTTATATCCTTTCTTTTAGGCATCTGTTTAGTGATTTAAAAGAGATAAAATAAGAAGTTTGCCCAAAGGGTGATATTTTCCATCTGGGTTTTAAATCAAAATCAAAAATTGGAAGGGAGGAATGGCATTGGGAAGAGAATTGACCCATTTCTTAGGCAGGGCATCCTTTTTAGTCCCAATACATCAATGGATAGCAATGGATTAAAGGGAAAGAGAAGATAGAAATCAGGACCAATTCCCATGCCCCCTCCCCCCCAAAAAAAGCTTTTCAAGCTAAATGTCTTGTAATTTATCTTCTTAAAGGTGCTAGTGTTGTTTAAATAGTTCAAGTGAAGAAGCACCCCCTGACAAATACTGAGAAGATATTTAGTAGTAGGGTAAATAATTAATATTTTTTAGTTCTTTTTAAAATGTGCCATTAATTGGCCTGACTCTTAGGCATTCCTCTCCTAATGAATAGGCTTTTGTTTCCTTTTCTTTCATTCTCTTTTTTTTAATTTTATTTTTACACTAAGACTACATTTTTTCAAGTTGTGTTCAAATAGAACTGCTAATTTAATTATTAAGGACCAGCATAGTTTAATGGATAGTGAATTGGACTCAGTAAGTACAAACAACAAAAGGAAATATTTACTTCTTAGTTCCTGATAACATCTCATCACTTTCAGGTCAAGAAACACAATTTTCTTGTAAAGGGAACATGTTTATTTTGAAGTTATATTCTTTGTTGTTCAGTTGCATTCAAGTCTTCCTGACCCAGATGAGGCTTTCTCAGCAAAGACAGCAGAGTGGTTTGCCATTTCCTTGTCACATGGATTAAGACAACAATTTAAGTGACTTTCCCACAATTACACAGCTACTAAGTGTCTAAGGCTAAATTTGAACCCAGGTCTTCCTGACTCCAAGCCCAGAGCTTTATCCATTGAGTGATCTATCTGTCTATATTCTTACAATTCTATAAATTAAGAAGCTAATATTTATAATTATTTTTAGTTTAGTCTTATGTTTTAAATAATTATCAAAAGTACTTTTTGGGGCAGCTGGGTAGCTCAGTGGAGTGAGAGTCAGGCCTAGAGACAGGAGGTCCTAGGTTCAAACCCGGCCTCAGCCACTTCCCAGCTGTGTGACTCTGGGCAGGTCACTTGACCCCCATTGCCCACCCTTACCAATCTTCCACCTATGAGACAATACACCGAAGTACAAGGGTTTAAAAAAAAGTACTTTTCTCTCATTGTATCATCCTATTTGCAGAGAAATATATTTTAAATTAATTTAATTTACTTATAGTTAAATATCATCTTGCTAGCATTAGCCACATGAATAATTATAAAGCATTGATTTGCTAAAATATGTGCTTAATAAATTTGTTGATTGTAGAATATATGTACTAATATGTTTAATGTGAAATATTTGTTAGCAAATAATCAGGCATTTGAATATGTATTTGATTCTTTATAATAATGATATTAAAGCCTATAATTTAATAGCCAAGGATAGCACAACAAATACAATTTGCAATCTTTTTCTCCATTAGTTTTTAATCCATCTTATTTTATCCATTTTTAATAAAATGATTTTTTTTATCTCAGCAGCATATCTTTCTGTTGACTACCACTACAGGTTGAGATGTGGGTCCCTAGAAGGGGAAAATAAATACATACAACAAATACTAATAGAGGAAAGATATATTCAGAAACCCTCAATTCGAATCTTGGCTTGACATCCTCGGCTAGGAGGCAATGATGTGGTATAGGAGAGGGAGGGCGGACTTTGAAATCAACCTGGCTGGAACTCAGTTTCCTCATCTATAAAATATGACAGTGTAAATAGGAAGTTTCTGATCTATGGTCCTACAATTTACTCTTTCTGTGGTTATCAAGACC
>NC_058136.1:77157274-77188218 GCF_016433145.1 Gracilinanus agilis | reverse complement strand
TATCTCTACCTTTTCCCCGTTATATGTCTCTGCCTCTTTCTTCATTTGTTATTTTATATTTCTTTCCCTCATTATTCCTTTCTTTCTCTCCCTCTTTATCTCTATCACTTTCTCTGTTTCTATTTCTCTCTTAACCTCACTCCCTCTTTCTCTCTCTTTTTCTACTCCTTTCTCCATCACTATCTCTACATCTCTCAGTCTCTTTGTCTCTCTATCTCCCTCTGCCTTACTCTCTCTGCATTTGTCCCTGTCTCTTTCTATCTATCTTTTTTAGTTTCTATAACTTTCTATCTCTGTCTCTCCCTGTCTCTTAAACTTTCTCTTTTTATGTATCTCTATGTGTCTTTATCTTTTGACTTCCATGTCTCTATCTTCTCTCTCTCTCCCTCCCTCCCTCCCTCACACTCTCTCTCTCTCTCTTTCTCTCTCTCTCTCTCTCTCTCTCTCTCTCTCTCTCTCTCTCACACCACACACACACACACACACACACACACACACACACACACACACACACCTCTAGGTGGCCTCCTTGTAATCTGACTCTCACTATGACTATAAGATTGGGTTCAACCCCCATACCTGGCCCTCACATCCAGTAATTCAATTCCAGAAACATAATCTCTCCTTTTATGGACCAGATTCTAATGACTGGGTACTGGCCACTACTTTCATCTTTGCCTTGGGTCAGTGATTCCTAAACTTTTTTGGCCTCCCCCCCTTTCCAGAAAAAATATTACTTAGTGCCCCTGGAATTTTTTTTTAAATTTTAATATCAATTACTAGGAAAGATAAATGCACCTGTGGCCATGACGGCCTCCCTGGATCTCTGCAGCACCCACCAGGGGGCAGTGGTGCCCACTTTGGGAATCACTGCCATGGATGGTACAAAGGCAGTGGGTGACAAATTGAAGTAACAGGGGAGAAAGAACATCAGATAGAGTAGAATCAAGCTAGATTTGATCAAAGACTGCCTCAGGTCTTTTCTTTTGTTCACTTTCCTCTCTAATCGAGTAAAGGCTTCTCTGTTGGACTAAAAAGAGATGATCACTGAATTCTGGGTTTAATTGTGTACGTAAAAATTCTTGACAGCCTAGGAGCATGAGATTTTTGTTCTGGAGGGGGCCATCAGAGCTCTAACCTCAGTTTATATATGGAGAAACTGAGGTTTGGGAGGGGGGATCCATTGGTAGCTAAAGTTTCTTGGGTCACACATACATGCCAATTGATCTTTGGGGGGATATTCTTATATCCTCAGTTTCTATGTTTATGTTTGTGTTTCTTTAGCTTAGTCTGCTATTTTAAGCAAGCATTGTGTAATTAAAAATTTGAACCCCAGGACTCTGTCTCCCAGCATCCCACTTTGGTTCTCAAGTTACGTCTGTACTTTTTGAAAATAAAGTGAGAGAGTAAAATTACAAGGAAGCCACCTCAAAGTAAAAGAGAGAGAAAAAATAAGGCAGAGGGAGAGAGACAAAGAGACTGAGAGATGGAGAGATAGTGACAGAGAAAGGAGGAGAAGAAGAGAGAGAGCGGTTAAGAGAGAAACACAAAAAGAGAAAGTGAAAGAGACAGAGATGGAGAGAGAAAAAGGAATGTTGAGGGAAAGAAAGATGAATGAGCAATGAGAAATGAGAAACTGCTGACCAGGGGAGGACTTTGGGATTCCATGCACACCAGGTGAATGTGATTGTTGAGAGATATTGGGCCCTGCTGGCTGTAGTCACTCACAGGAGTATGGAGACCCTTGCTCAAGGTAGGGAAGGCAAGGGAAGTAAGCTGGTGGCTGTAGAAAACTGGGGAGTGTAGGAACTAAAAATGTCTGCTCTAATGGTAGAATTTCTGGGGACCCTGGTCAGATCAACTGAGGTCAATCACAGACTATGCGGTGTCAGGAGGAATTGGGACCACACTTGAGTGTGGATTATAGAAACTGGAAAAAACAAGGACTCAGGAAATAACAGAACAAAAATCCTGAACTGAAGCCATCATTCCCCAAGCACATTTTCTCTCCTCAGGGTATCCCAGGTATAGAAGGAGATTCTAAATGATCAGTACCTGCCACAAGGCCAAGACCCCAGCCCCCAATACCTTGATCTCTGAGTTAAAATTCCTCTACATCACAGTCTTGGAAGGTGACTGGTGACAGAAGGGATGTTGGCATCATTTAATGCTCTGTATGTTTGGATACAGAATGGAGTTATTTCCATTCTCTCATCTCCTTGAAGGTGACCAATCTACGTTTCCCTCCCCTGTGCCCAATTATTCTCATAGTCAGTCATTTCCTGACAAAACTTTGGGAGAGGAAGGCTCCCCAAAGGAATTTGACAAATAGGGTGAGAAAGTGGGGAGGGAGGGTCACAAGGCACCTCCTTTATGTTGCTGGCTGCAAAGAGGTTTATAAACCTATTTGTGATACCTAATTATCCAGAAGATATAAGGACTTCCAATTTCCTTTAACCTTGGGAGAAATCATCTATCATCATTTTTTTTGTACAAAAAACTTTGCAAATTAATTTAATCAAAATTATTCATTTTACATTTTGTAATATTCTCTATCTTTTCTTTGGTCTTAAATTCTTTCGTTTCCCATAGATTTAACAGGTATACTATTTTATGTTCACTAAATTTATTTAAAATTTCCTTCTTTATATTTAAGTCATTCACCCATTTTGAATTTATCTTGGTATAGGATGTAAGATGTTGATCTAAACTTAATCTCTTCCATACTGTTTTCCAATTTCCCCAGCAGTTTTGTCAAAAACTGTGTTCTTGTCCCAAAAGCTAAGATATTTTGGTTTATCATACACTATCTTACTGAGGTCATTTACCCCAAGTCTATTCCACTGATTCTCTCTTCTGTCCCTTAGCCAGTACCATATTGTTTTCATTATGACAGCTTTATAGTACAGTTTTAGATCCGGTACTGCTAGGTCTCCATTCTTCACATTTTTTATTAGTTCCCCTTATATTCCTGATCTTTTGTTCTTCCAAATGAACTTTGTTATAAATCTTTTTTTTTTTTAAGATTTAAACCTTTTTTTTAGAAAAATTTTCCATGGTTACATGATTCATGTTTTTACTTTCCCCTTCACCCTCCTTCCCCCCCACATAGCTGACTCACATTTCCATTGGTTTTAACATGTGTCATCAATCAAGACTTATTTACATATTATTGATAGTTGCATTGGTGTGGTCGTTTTGAGTCTACATCCCCAACCATTTCCGCATCAACCCATTTGTTCAAGAGGTTGTGTTTCTTCTGTGTTTGCACTCCTGCAGTTCGGTGGCCATCTTAACCCAGAAAATTCAAGATTAAATTTTTAGTAAATATTTTGTGAATTTAAAAACTTTCAGACAGGCTATCTTTTTATGAAGTTAAATTGCCCCAAAGGCAAAATATGCCTCATGGGAAATAAACAATAAGTATTTATTGAAGTAAATATTACGTGTGAGATATTGGGAATACAAAAGACATTCACAAACAGGCTTTTCCTTTAAGGAACTTATATTCCATAGAGGGAGACAACAGATATACATATAAACACAAGTAAATAATTATATAGAATAAAGGCAGTGTCAAAGGGGAAAAAACTAGAAACCAGAGAGAAGAGATTTAACCATTGAAAGAAACAAAAAGATTAAATGAGGAGAAGTGAGGAGAAAGTAAATTTCAGAGATGGGAACTAGCTCAAGAAAAGGAGAATGGAAGCATTCTATTTTTTTAAATAGAAAGACCAAAGGTTAATACAATATAAAGAAGACTGGGAAAGTAAGTTTAAAATAGGTTGTACAGGACTTTACATGTCTAACAGAGAAGTTTGTGTTTCATTTTATTGATAATAAGGAACCACTATAATTTACTGATCAGGGAAGTGTCATGGCCATGCTCTAAGAATATTATTGTGACAGGTATGGGTAACATGGAAGCCTGGATCAATCAGAGCTTCTTAATCTCTTTGTGCTTACATATACCACATATCATAGTATGGTGAAACCTATGTACCATTATTTAGAATAATTTTTTCAATCCATAATTTAAACAAATTCTCCAAGATAGATGTTAGAAAAGTAGAACTTTAAATTTTTCTTCCAAGGTCAGAGAAACCTAGCAAGAGTTATTGTTAAGAACTTCTAGTATTAACTATAGCAAAGGTGATTGCCACTTTTCTTCAACTAGAAAATATGTAAAATTAAAAACTAAATACTTGCATGCCCCTTATTCCGAATATACCCAATAATATAGATCATTTAATAACATGACTCAGAATCACTGATACTACAAATAAGACTAAGATACGCCCAAAAGGAAAATTATTTCTTTTCCCTGGATATCATAATGCCTACTTGCACTGTTCATCCATTCCTTCAGAATCACAGCTTATGTCATCACTCATAGAATATTGTAGTAGTTCTAGAAAGAAATTAACATTTAGTTCTACATCTTAAAATTTCTCAATTACAAAGCATATATTTTTAAACTATTCAAACCACTAAGCTTACAATATCTTTAAACATAAAACTGGGGTGATAACTTAAAAGACTCATAGCAAAGAAATTGAACATTTTGTTATATAAAAGAACTGGCTACAAAATATCAACCCATCCTTAAGGAATGTCTAAACAAAATGCATATAAACATAGTTGAATATACTATGCTCTTCAGAAAGGAATGAAGGATTCAATTTAACTGGTAAAATGACTAAAATAAAATTGAAATGATTTCCAAAGGAAAAATTGTATTAAATTGGTAAAATAGTAAAATAAATCCAAAGAACCACAAAAATTCTATCATATATATGTATATATGATTTATAACAACACATTTGTAAAAACAATGAAAATCAAACCCAATACTTAATAGTAGTGGTATGGTTGTTAAGAGTACTGTAAGACTTCAGCTCAAATCTTTCCTCAAGTAACTTACCTCTTTACAGAATTATTTTCTTAATCAGGAAAATTAGCAACAGATTAACATGAAGGGACATCAAATAGTGTAGTTGAGAGGCAGGCCTGGGAAACAGAAGGATCTCTAAGGTCAAATTAAGCCACAGGCACTACCTAGATGTATGGCCTGCACAAGTCATTTCATTCGTTTGTCCAGCCCCTTTCCCTTCTGTCTTAAGAGTTGTAACTAAGACAGAAAAAAAGATATTCTTGGGTTTTTCCCCTTCTTTTAATACAGTAAGTTTGGTTTCAAGGCAGAAGAAGAGTAACAGTTAAGCATTAGGGTCAAATGATTTTCTCATGACTCTATAGTCAGGAAATATTTGAGGTTAAATTTGAACCTAGGACCACCCTTCTCTATCCATTTAACAACTTATTTGGCCACAAAAGCAAGCGTTTTAAAAATAATACTAATAATACTGTAAAAGCACTTTGCAAATCTTGAAATTCTATTTTTAAAAGTATTATTATTATTACAACAAATGCTAATCCCAGAAAAGAGATCATTTGAAATGTCATAACCTCAGTCAGAAGCAGGGATAACTGAGGACAGAAAATATTTGCATATATTATCTAAAATGTGTTTTTGGTTTTTAAATTAAAATTTTTCCTTTTTACAAGGTAACTTTATGCGGGAAAAGAAACTGCTACAAGGAAAAATTGTTACATAAAAATAAAATATTTTTTAAAATTCAAAGAGAAAGAAAATAAGACACCTTAAAGTAAGTGAACAAAACAATTGAAAACAAAACAAAAAAAAGCTTTGACAAGACTCCAAAATAAGTATTATCATTCATATGGCTATGACTTTTAAGAGGACTTCAGGAAAATAAACACGAGTGAAAATGAACATCTTTTAAAAAATTTTGTGTTTATTCCAAATGTATATGCAAATTAAAAAGTAAAGTTCATTTGAATTAACCAATTCATCAATCAAATCTTGTACTCCAATTCTGAAGAGGGAAAGCCCTTTCATTTTTTTGTTTGTTTTTTTAAACTCTTGTACTTCGGTGTATTGTCTCATAGGTGGAAGATTGGTAAGGGTGGGCAATGGGGGTCAAGTGACTTGCCCAGGGTCACACAGCTGGGAAGTGGCTGAGGCCAGGTTTGAACCTAGGACCTCCCGTCTCTAGGCCTGACTCTCACTCCACTGAAAGCCCTTTCATTTTTGAGGTGCATTGTAGAAGTCATATAAATAAAAAGACTTAAAATGCAACAAGATCTGCCCTTTACAAAACTGTTTCATAATACATCTGATGAAATAACAAAAGGTAGAATAATGTACAAATTATAAAAATTTCATTAATTTTATGATTACATATCTTACAAATAAGAACGTTAATGCAGGATGTCAACATAGTGAATCCTTCTGAAAATAGTTCATCTATTGTCCACAAGCTGTGCAACTCGCAATTCTATGTAGCTCTTTCCCTAAAAAAAATAAATCATAACATATTTTATTTCTATAAACATTTGTAGTTATATATTTATATATCTATATATTTGTAACGTGCTCTGTGCTTAATCAATAGAAATTATAATTAGGAAAATACATTTACATTATAATGTATACTGTTGCACACTTATAGAAAAATTATTGGGAAGCTGTCCGAAATTACATAGGTTTACCAAGGTAACAATAGAATCCTGGAGATTCTGGGACTGAAATAAAAAAAATAAATAGGTCGATTGGGTAATTAGATGGTTTATATTGTAACTCAGTTATTAGGGCCAATATCAAAAGTTCAAAGGCTCAGGAAGGCTAGCCAGAGAGAGACTGACAGGATATCCACAAAGGTGCAAAACAGGGTTTATTAAACAAGGATGGGAAGGGAAGGGAATTGGGGCAAATTCACTAATTATATATCTAAGCCTTCCACCAAAACCTAGCAGTTGTTATACCAGATGGTAACTGCCCAAACTCTTCTCCCTATCTCTACCAAACCAAATTTCCCCCCTTTCTGATAACTAGAGTAGGGAAACAGGCTGGATGGTAAGCTGGTCCAGAGGGTCAAAAGGGAGAAATTCTCACTGGCTTCAAGGTCTTAGCAAGTGTCTTAGTATAAACAGGAGTAACAGGAACAAACAGGGACAATAGGAATATCCAGAAAGAAGGGGAGTAATTATCTAACCTACACGATCCACCTGTGGGGTCCAGACACACACTCAACCACTTCCAGCGAGATAAGCTGCTTCTCAGAGTTCACACACTGTTTCCCTCCAGAGAGAAAGTCCAACTACCCACCAGGAGAAACTCACTCTCCAGAGCTGTGGAATCTCACTTTCTCTGCTTTGGCAGTATTTCCTGCTTTCCCATGATTTCCTCATAACAGGATGCAGGAAACTCTTGTCCAGGCATTGGCTCCTAAGAAATGTCTTGAGACAATACTTAGTTCTCCAAGGGTTCTAAACAAATTCCCTTTTATTAAACAATCTAGCAAACATAACCTTAGTAAATTCTAATCAGTTTGCCCACACTCCAGAGCAGGGGTGGTAAAATTCAGAGCATCCCTAGTGTGAAAGAGAATTCATTATTCTATTGTCTATCCTGAGTTATCAGTAACCAAAACAACTAAAAAGAAATCAAAACCACGCTATGATACTGATTCATATGATTATGATTCCTGTCATGGCCTTTTGGGGTCATTTGTTGTGAGTTATCTGCCTGGTCATAGTTGATCAGCTGACTAGGTGGCCTGAAGGCTTTCTTACTGCTCAGGCCACAGTGGCTTTTGTTGTCAAAGTCCTCCTAAAAAAATTATTCCTCGTTTTGGACTGCCAGCATGGATTGATTCAGATAGAGGAACCCATTTTACGAATTTGGTCTTATCACAAATTTACTCATTTTGGGGGATAACTTCTAAATTTCATATATCTTATCATCCCCAGAGCTCTGACCAAGTTGAATGGATGAATAAAGAACTTAAAACTATGATTGGCAAATTGTGAACAGAGACTCATCTAAAATGGCCCGAAATTCTCCCTCTGGTTCTATTTTATCTCAGAAGCCACAGCAGAGGTGATTTACACATCTCACCATTTGAGATGCTATTCAGACATCCACCTATTCAGGCTCAACCATTTACCCCTTACTATACTTCATTGTTAGGAGGAGATACAGCCATTGCCACGTACATCAAACAATTACAAAGCAAATTGCAAGAGCTCCAGGATTCTGGAGCTGTTGTTCAGGCAGGAACCCATAGACTTCTTGCTTCATAATTTAAACCCAGGTGATAGTGTGTATGTAAAGAACTTCAAATGTACTCGGTCAACTGAACCTCCTTATGATGGACCATTCCAGGTCCTATTGACTACACCAACGGCTATTAAAATTGGGGAAAAGGACATATGGATTCATTGTAACCATGTAAAAATGAGTACCTTGTGTTGATAATGGAAAATTGACTGTACCTGTACCATCCTGTAATTGACTATTGATTGTATTTGTGACTTGCTACACCTATACTTTGTATTTTTTTCATTTTGTTATTGTTGTTGTTTCACTGTATTTGAACATATAGGAAACCTGTATTGAATTGACTTGATTTGCATTTTGTGCTTTTTTGTGAAATTTTTGTATTTTCTTAACTGTATCATTGCTTTTATAACTCCATTGTTTTACCTCATTTGCACTCACACTGTGGATCATGGCTAAGCTAAGAGGAAATGCATCTAAATTCTTGGGCAAGAACCTTTATATTCTATCCTTCCTTAAGTGACATGAATTGCAACATACATATACATATATTTTTTCTCATTGTCACTGATTATAGGAGATATATATTTCAAAATTTTAGCACATCTTTAAATCGCATGTGCAATTTTTGTATTTGAAGCACATGTTACCTAAATTGAAAGAGTTTTTTTATTATTAGATTAGTGTAGGTTTAGTATATCCATTGTTCTAACTGTAACTGCCTACCCAAAAGCCTTAGAGTACTGAAACTGTCATTGGTATTTAACTAATATGGGACTTTTCACATATGCCTGAATTGAAAAAATGGGATCAGCAAAGGAGCACAGATTTCATCTACACAGTGCCAAAGCAGCATGTACTTAACCTCCATGATGCCAAATGAGCACACAGGTCAAATAGAGAAACTATTCCTACTAGGATTGCTGAGACTTCTATGCCAATGAAAAGGACTTGAACCTAGTGTGTGAATGGAGGTTGTGATGTTTAAAATACATTGACATAGGACTTCTTGAACCACACTCTGAAAATTTATATCAAGTACCTAACAATTGGTTATTGTGGCTCCATATTCTATCTCTGAGAAGAAATGATGAAAGAAGAAAAGAAACGACATTATCAGAAACAAAGTAATATCAGACTAATAAATACAAATCTAGTCCTTTTTTCTAAATTTCTTACTATGGTGGTTGACTGTGGTCATAGCTGCTGAGTGGGTAAGTGCATGGATTGCTTTGATTGGGTATTATTCAAAGACCTAGTGTGATTTTGTTTTTTCTTATTTAGAATTTTTCCAAATAAAATTTAGGATTGGATATTTAGAATTTTCATCCACTAGTTATTTGGCCTTTTTGTGCTAATTTTTTTGATGAATTTGATTGGCAGTGATTCATATGCCTCCTGCCTTAGCCATATATCACTCTGTGACATCAATGTTTCTTTCTATCCTCTTCAGGGGGAAATGCGTTTTTATTTCATATGAAGAGTTTAAATTATTTTAGGAAAAGAAGATTTACTACCTCCTGGAATCCAAATGGAGATGCCTGTGGAGACCACATGGAGAATGCATGCTGATCCAGGAGCCTAAGAGAACAACCAAATGAGCAAAATTTTGAACTTTGGGGGGGTTTTAATTCATTTGTCTGATTTTAAATTAATTTGTCTTCTTGAAATTCATTTGTTTCATTAAATTCATCTGTTTAGTTTAAAGGCATTTGTTTTGTGTGTGTGTGTGTGTGTGTGTGTGTGTGTGTGTGTATGTTTTGTTGTGAAAAAAGGGGACTGCTCCCTGAATTTTTTTTAAAAGAAGCGCCAAGTATTTAATTTCCTTATATTGTAAAAATTGTTACCATTCTCCCCTTGTATTGATGTATGCACCTTTGATGTTATTGTTATTGTAATTGTAAATTTATTTATATTTGTTAAGATCCATTGGGGAGACTGGTCTCCCAAAGGATCACAGGGGGGAATGTGGCATTTAAAATTATTGTAATCCCTGGAAGACTACAACTCCAAGGACTCCCTGCTACAACTTCCCCCTGACACCTCCCACTTCTTTTGTGGGAGGTGTTGGAGAAAGTATAAAAGAAGAGAGTTTGGTGGGTTTTCTGCCTTGTAACCTTAGAGGCTCTGCTCTCTCAAGCCTGGAGGCTGGCTGATGCTATCTACCCTGATCTCTCTCTCTCTCTCTCTCATGGCGCCTTTTCCCCTTTCTATCTACCTCCTAGTTTTTCCTAGACCTCCCCCTTTCTAATTTAAATAAAACCTAGCTATTCTAAACCCTAAAGTTGCTCACTGATCAACCTGAAGGGCTCTGATCAATTTCCCCCTGCTGGGGCTGGGGACCGCTACCTTCATTTCCCTTCCTCTACCTTCCTCCTTTCTCCCCCTCACAAAATTAACTCTTAGGCTCCCACACTCCAGCTCAGCTTTCCATTCAAATTTTTCAGCCAATCATTCACACATCTGAATTATACTATCCTTACTCTTACTTCTAGTGAGACACTGCTTCACTCACATACACATGCACCAATACACACACTCCCCAAAACCTAGCCAAGGGAGGAGCTTGCAGTCAGGTTGAACTAGACTCCATTTTGGCCAGCTTACCTTGGGGTCAGATTCTGCTACCATCTGCCATCTTATCCAAACCTTTGCCTGCACTAGATTCATATCTTGAAAATATATAATTTTGGGGCTATCTTTCTTGGTGGTTTCTAGGGCTGCCAGCTGCCCCCCACCCCTGCTGGGAACACAGACTTGCTGTTTCTCATTTTCAGCAGCCCCCAGGTTGACTCTGGATTATGTGGTTTCTCTGTGCAACCACTGACCATCACGCAAGGTCCCTTAATTAAAGAGTGAGTCATGCTCTCAAATACATGAGACTGAGTCCTTTTATATGAGAGCCACTTACTCTGCTAACTGGAGTCTCAACTCAACCCCAAATGGGTTGTGTGGGTACCTCACATCTTGGGGTCCTTGTTAGCAGAATGGCGCAGTCAGCTGGGACTCTGGAAGCTCACCGGGGACCTCCAATGTGTTAACTGGAAAAAAAACACAGAACTATTAAATAGTCAGAAAAGCCACTATTTAATTAATCCAAATTAGAAGCTAGTCCTAAAACTTGGTGTTCAGCATATCTTACTAGGCTACAAGTTTAGGGGTTTCTAGATTCCATGTTATTAGTATGTATATGTATATCTACACAGGTGTGTATGTGTATATCTATTTTTCTGTTTACCTGTATCTAGTTATTTCTCATGGCCATTTCAAGGGAGGGGCCTGCTCAGTCAATTGTCTTTGAGGTCAGCTGGTGCAGTGAGTAGAGCTTTGGGCCTGGGGGCCAGTAAGGGCTCATCTTAAATATTGGCTCAGACACATAGCAGTTCTGTGACTCTGTCTAAATCATAGGACTTCAGATTCTTGGACTATAAACTGGGGATAATAATAAGACCTGCCTCCTTGGGCTATGGGGAATATAAGATAATAGCATTTCTTACTATGGCTTGTGTCAATGTGGAATCTAGAAACCCCGAAACGTGTAGCCACAAAAGTTGTCTCTGAAAACCTCCAGTTCAGTTAGCTTGAAAGTTGAAGACCTCAAGGTTGACCTTGTCACATGAGAATTTCTCCCTGAGGGAAAGCCCAACTTCACAAGTTTCAGACTAATAGACCTTAAAGTGGTTTAGGTGGAGCAAGCACATTCAATCAGGTGTTAAATACCCTTTTTGTCCTGGTAGTTTGTCACTTTGTGTCAAAGTCCTTTTCCAAGGTAGCCCAGCCCTTGGCTGGATCTTTCCCTTTTGTGATCATTATAAAGCATCATTCTCTCCCTGATAATCCTTTCTAGGACTCCTCATTTCCTTTGTAGCTATTGCAAAGCCAATCAACTATACTCTCCCATCCTCAGTTCCCCTAAAAAGTATATGTTTCCCAAATTCTTTTACTCTTTGGAGCTATCAATCTAGTGTGGTTGGCATTTCTAGGGGTTAATAGCCAAGTCTCCAGAATCTCGGAGCTCTGTGTGGGTTTGGATAATGCAACTCTGTATACTGAATCCCTCTCCTTGATTAAAGATGTTCATTTTCTGACTCTTCAATAGTTTCATGTTTTTTTTCCAGTTCAACATTGGCATACCATAATCCCTACTGTGGAGATGGGATTAATTCTCCCCTGCCTATTTAGATTTTAGCCGCCAGGAATGTTTACACCCTCAAACTCTTACGTGTGTGTGTGTGTGTGTGTGTGTGTGTGTGTGTGTGTGTGTGCAGGGGAGGTCTATGACTCAAGCGTGCTAGTGAGTGACAAATCAAAACAACTCACTGCTCCCCCCTCCCCCACCCTGGGGAAGTCCAAAGCAAAGCTAAGCTGCAATTGGTCCATTTAAAAGTGGAAGGAAGGCACGGGAAGTGATGCAAAGGACTGTCTTTAAAAATGGCAGTAACTTCCTGTGACCAGCTTTGTTTCCTATGAACTTCGTCTTGGAGGAACTCTGGCTTGGGACCTCAGACTGCTCTTGGATCTTCCCTTAGGACTGCCACTTTCTGGAGGTACTAGTCTCCAGAGAGGCCCCTCATATTGGAGGATGTCTTGTGACTAAAACCCTTGTTTAATTTATCTCTGGGACCCCCTTTGCTGGGGCCTCTGAAGCCCTGCCTGGTTCAGACTGGCCCAAAGGAACTCTCTCTCTTTCTCTCTCTCTCTCCTTTCACCCTTTCCATTTTGTAAATAAACTATCATAAAAAGGCATTCTGACTTGAGTAACAGTTTTGGCAACCACACTCATAAATTTAGTCCAACTCTTTAATTTTTAATCTTTACACTATGTAAATGTTAGTTTAAGGCTTCAAGAGGACACAAGGCACTGGAAGGCCTGCAGAGAGTGAAGGATTGCAGGTCTAATTTCTAGGCTTCTCAATGTCTAGGTTTGGAACAAGCTTGGCCTCCAGCCTCATCTCAAGATCTCCTGGATCTCCCTCTTCCTACTAAAAAATAATGCAAAATGTGCTGGCATCCTGTATTTGATCTGTATTTGATTTGGGGTGGGAGAGGGTCTGTTTTTTGGTTTCGTTTTTTCATTCACTCCAAGATGGAAGACTCCAAGAAATGAAATTTGTCTACATTCTAAGCGATAGTTCAGAAACACCAGCAGAAAGGATTTTCAGGGAAATTGTGGAAACAAAAGAGAAAGAAAACATTTCAGTTGGAATAGATTTAGCCTCACTTTACCCTTGAGAACCATGATCTGTAGACCATTATCATCCCCAGGCCTCTAGTCTCTACTCCATATTCTAAGGCATTCTGAAGTCCTTGAGGAGGAGGAATGTGAAGAATTTTCCTTTCCACCTCAGCAGGCCTGTTTTCTGCTCTTCCAGCAAGTGTAGTAGCTTCTAAGGGATTAGACGGGAGTGCTGAGCTCAGTCAGGTCAGCTACCCACCTTCCCCAAACCTCCCCCAGGACCCCATCATTCTCAGGCAGACTGTACTTATTCCTGTCACACAGCTGCTGGTTTGGAAGCCCCCTTCCCTAATGGAGAAAATGGCAGTCTCCTAGACCATTCTGCCCAAGCTAATCTTGGTTTGGGTTCTGGTCCTTGGGATAGTAGTGAGGAGGCCCTTGGGATTCTTTCTTTGTTATTTTTTAGAAAGTTTGTTTTTCAGGAATAATCCTCCAATAAATAAAATTCACCAAGCCTTTCTCTCTAGGCTACTATTACTGCCCAGTGATGTCATGGAATTTTACCAAGTCAGACCCATTGTTACCCAGTGGTCAAGCCACAATTCCTGAGGGATATCTAGAGAGGAGGCTGGAGGCCAGGCTTACATCTAATCTGGACACATACAAGTCCAGAAGCCAAGACTGCTGACCATGAAGATCATTCCAGGGAGATATTCTTTTTGGACAAATCAGTGCTCACTGCAAATTCAGAAAAGGCATCCAGAAAACAGATCCCAATACTTTCTGGAGAGGTCAACCAATGGACAAAGATGGTTTCCTAGAGACTCCAAGGGAGACGGATGCAGGTGACCAACTTTTGGAGGCATTGAGGTCCTGCTCACCAAATCTTCAAAAAAGAGGCCCTGGTTCCTGTACTTTTGGGGTGGTCCAAGCAGTGGGCAAAGATCATTTCCCAGAGAAACACATGAAGAGAACTCCAGGTGGCCATCCTTTTTAAATTTATAAAACCAGCCTGAATGGTTACACCATGAATCCATAAAGTTTCAGCTGGTTATAGTAATGATTTTTCTCATTAATGGATTCTCTAACTAAATCCCCACAGAAACTATTTCAAATTTCTTTCCTTTTCAATCTTTATTATGTCTTAGCTTTCTCCCAAATATAGACTTCCCTTATTGAGAACACTAAAAGCATTTGACAACCATCTCCCTCTTTTCCCAGTTGTTTCAAGAGCCCAGTCCTGCCTTCCCCAGTCTCTGACAGTACGGTGGTCCATACTCTCTCTGACAGGTCTGTTATTTATAAGGATTCCTCAATGGCCCCACAAAATGAGCCATTACTAAGGCTGTGTCACCTTGTTACAAAGGTTATAAAAAGCTTTTCCTAATGTCCAACTGACCTAGGTTGTGTAAGGCTGAAGCTTTGCCTCTCACAATGTAGTGTTTATTGAGCTACAAGGCCATATCAAAAGGTTTTTTCCCCCAAAACTAAATACTATCATTAGGCATATCTGGTGTAATCATTAATAACAGCTTTGTAAACTGTGACTGTTAGATAAATATTATGTTTACAGTTCTTAATAACACACTGAAAAATCACTGAAGTAGTTTCCTTGTCATTTGAGATGATTGAAAAAGCCTACTCATGTAAATTTGAGAAATTTTGATGAAAGATATTCCGAGACCACTTGTACCACATTCTGCCCTCAGTACCAGACATATTTCTACAAAGAGGTAAGTCTACCCATGCTAACTGCTCTGATAACCTTGTTGAATATCTTTTCCATCCTATAGCTGCTTTTGTTCAATGATCCATAATACCTTGTTTCATTCCAACATCAAACCTGAACAAATATGATGCTACCCTAAGTCAAGCCATCCTATTAGCTTCTCCCATCATCTCAGTAGGCTGTAGTTTCAATCATCCTCTCCTTCTAGTTTCCAGTCTCTGTCTCTGTCTCTCCCCTGTTCTACCATCTATCTTTATGTCATATATTTTCTTTTTTTTTTGTTTAAACCCTTAACTTCTGTGTATTGTCTCATAGGTGGAAGATTGGTAAGGGTGGGCAATGGGGGTCAAGTGACTTGCCCAGGGTCACACAGCTGGGAAGTGTCTGAGGCCAGATTTGAATGTCATATATTTTCACTGTCAAACATCCTAAAAAATTTCCAAACCAACTATTTCCTTAAGTTTGGAGGGTATGTCGATCTTCCCTTTCTCAGGCAAAATGTAGGAAAAAATGGACAGCTAGGTGGCGTAGTAGGTAGATAGCTGGGATCTAGATTGAGGGAGACATCAATTCAGATATGATTTCAGCCACTAGGCATTATCACATAATTCCCTGCCTGTTCAGTTTCCTCATCTGTTAAATGGGGATCACAATAGCATCTGCTTCACAGGGCTATAAAATGGGATAATATTTATAAAACACCAAACACCTTGCCTGGTACATTATAGGTACTTAATAAATGCTTATTCTTTCCTTTCCCCTCTCCTGCCAGATCTCCATTCTCAGCAAAGATTCAAGTGATGGTTTATCTGCCAAATACCTTGGTTTCCCCACCCCACCCCCTGCCTTATCTGACCTCAATCTATTTTATCTCTTTACCTGCCATTTATTAATAAATGTTATGGGACTCTGATTAATGATTGTGTCTGATTCCAAGAGAATGGAACAAAAGAGCCATTATACAGTGCCAAGAAGAACAAGGTCAAGAAGACCAACCAATCTTAATGGGATTGATGAAAATCTTCACAGTTCCTACAAGCACAAGGTCAACAAGACCAACCAATCCCAATGGAATTAATGGGATTAGTGCATTTTGCCCTACAGACTTGGGAACATAAAATATTTTAATTGGACCCTAATACAAGTGTCTGTTATGAATTTATTCTTGTTTACTCAGAAATTTATATATATATGTATATTATATACATATTTTTATATACAGAGATTTTTGGTATTTTGATTCTGACTTTAAATTTTTTCTCCCAAAGTTTAATTTTTTTCTTCTATTTGTTTTCCCTTCTTTTTATGATTTTGATTTTCTTTTGACATGATTTATACAACCCATAACTCAACCATGTGTCCTGAGTTGATCCAGGTGTTGATTAATACCCTCCTCAGAGGGATTGCATATATTTTCATAAAAATCTAAGATTTAAATTTTTTTGAGAAAAATTCCAGGGAAAGAAGCTTGCTAACTCTTTAAATCCAGAAAATGAACTGTTTGGAGAAAGATACCTGAAGAAACCTACATAGCATCAGTAGATCCAGCATGAACTTTGGGGTGCAATTGATTGAAGTGAAGGAGGTTGAATGCAATCGTTTATTTATTTATTTTAAACCCTTATCTTCCATTTTAGAATCAATACTGTATATTGGTTCTAAGGCAGAAGAGTGGCAAGGGCTACTTGCCCAGGGTCACATATCTAGGAAGTGTCTGAGGCCAGATTTGAACTTAGGACTTCCCATCTCCAGGTCTAGCTCTCAATCCACTGAGCCACCCCAAATTAATGCATTTATTTTGAATGTGCACTCTTATGTCAAATAGGACTACCCCCTAATTGACTTTTTATCAAAACACCTAGCAAACACTGGTTTTGTTTTCTTTCTTCTATTTCCCTCTTATATCTATCTATTGTAGTTTCCTCTTAGAAGGCACGATGTCGTATGCATCTGTAGTTAGAAGATTTTTAGGGATACAAGATGATTATGTCAAATGATCCACTGGGGAGTCTGGTCTCCCAAAGGATCATAGGGGGTATTTTGAGGATAGGATTAATTCTCTCCTGCCTATTTTTAGATTTAATCACCATAAGTGTATATACCCCACTTATCCTTAAGTATGTGGAGTTCTGTGACCCACGTGTGCTATATAAGTGACAAATCAAAAATGACTGACTGCTGTCTGGTCAGTCATAAGCAAAGCTATAGCTGTAATTGGTCCATGTAAAAAGTAAGGAAGGCACAGGAAGTAACGAAAGAAATGGCCTTTAAGAGTAGGAAAATCTTCCTGTGACCAACTCTTTTGCCTTTGAAATTGGCCTAGGAGGAGGTCTGGCTTGGGACCTCAGACTGCTCTTGGATCTTCCCTTAGGACTATCACATGGGTGAGTGAAAAGGCTGACTCCTTTCCTGGCTCCTGGAAGGACTAGCATCAGCAGAGGTCCCCTCCTCCATCTTGAAGGGGGAAGCTACATTGGCTGGAACCTTTGCTGAATTGAACCATAAGCCTTCTCGCTGGGCCTTTTTGGAGCCAATAAACAGGGCCTGAGCAAATAGTCTAGCTCAGTGATGGGCAAACTTTTTAAAGAGGGGGCCAAAGAAAGGAAATGGTCATTTGTCAGTCTATTTCTAAGGCAACTCTTTCGAAGTTTCATTGTGTTGTGTCCTACTTATTTTATTCATCAGATTAGGAATAATGCCTCATGACCAGATAGAAAATTTCAGGGGGCCGCATCTGGCCCTCAGGCTGTAGTTTGCCCATCACTGGTCTAGCCCATTAAGCTAGATTTATCATTCTACCTTCTTTCTCTTTGCTCTACCTAATTCTTTCCCTCTATTGTGTAAGAAAAAAATCATTCTGACTTGAGTAATAATTTAGGTGACCACGTTTCTCATATATTTATTCCAACATTTTTATTTTAACCTTTACAGAGGTCAGAGTCTTCCCTAAGTAATGTAGTATCATTATCAGAGATGACATTCTTTTGTTCAAAGACTTCAAAATTTCTTTTAACATGTGTTTGATAGTAATATTCTTCGGTTTTCTCTTCATTTACACCATCTTTCAATGTGGAATCTGAGAAAGAAGCTGGAGAAAGTTTAAAATACATTTTCTTTGTTTCTCTGGCTAAAATCAATGCCTCTTTTGTTATCTTTTTTATCAAGTTTTATCAAACTACTTCAAAAAAACACAGAAGAATATTCTCTAAGAGAATTAAATTAATTCTCTAAATAAAATGAAAGAGTCTGTGTTTTCTTTTGAGCCTTTGTTGATAGATATTTTAAACTTATTCACTCATTCTGAGTTCCTTGCTTGAGCATCCCTGGCATTATAATTGTTCTTTATGGTGGGATTCTTTTGTTTGCACATTCTTCAGGCCTTTCTTCCTGATTTTTAACTTTATATTAGTGCTTGGCTCTGTGGAAAGAATGTCTGGAGCCTGCTTGTGTCCTCTTAGGTCTTTGGTTCCTGAGAGTACTGAGGGTTTTGTTATTCTAAGATATCAGGGGCAGCACCTGCAAATTTTCCTTACTCTCAAAGGAATCCGGGTAATTGTTAGTAATGCCCTGCAGGTCTATGCTCTGAAATTCACTGATTTTGTTTGGGGATTTTAATTGAATTCAAATCCTACTAGACTGAGCCCACTATCAGGCAGCCATAAATAGCTGCACATTCAGAGTGATAGCACTTTAGACTCCCCTTTAGTCTGGCTTTCTGGCTTTGGTTATTCTGTGGCAGCCTCCTGGAAGGTTTGGGCTATGAATCTCTGAACTGGATCTCCTCCTGGGGTATGAGCCTCACAGCTGCTGCTTGTTTCTGTACCTGCTCCTTAATGAGGATAGAACTTAGGACCCATGAAGACTCCTTTCTTAGACTGCCACTCCTAGGCTCAGCTCTCTGACACAGTGTCTCACTGTTTCAGTGACCTTGTCCTGAGGAGGAAGTAGCACAGCTTACAGTGGTACCATGACGCTTCTACCTGAACAAGGTCACATGTTGTATGTAGGCTCAAGAATTAGGTCTTTACACCATGATGCACAGTTATGCACAGGCCCTCCTTGAGCCCCTAAGCTAGAAAGTTCCCTACATTTTACTCATGGCTTAAAGTCTCTTCCCACTATCTCCAGACCTCTCTGACTTAATGTTTTCTGACCTGAGCTGGGAAAATGACTCAGTGTGGATTTGTTCTTGTATTTCTCACTCAGTAATCAGTCTGGTGCCTTTTCTGTATCCTTGTAGTGGAGTAGAGAGGAGAGCTGGCCTGTACTTGTTCCATCTACCATGTACCATCTTACCTGGTCTCTCTTGGTACTGTGAAGATAGCATTAACCCTCCCCTTGCCTATTTTTAGCTAAACAAATCAAGAACTCAAAGAACCCCTAATTAACACAAAGTAAGAGAATTCACAAGTCATTTACTAGAGTAAGCTCACACCTCCAAAGGCTACTACCACACCCCCCTCACCCCTGGGCAGTGCTAGGCCAATTGAAAGACTGCAATTGGTTCCCATAAAGTGGGGAAGGGACAGGAAGTGACTTGGAAAAAGGACTATAAAAAGTCCTGAACTTCCTGTCCAAGAAACCTTCTCCTTTGAACTTCTCCTTTGGAGTTCGTCAGTGAGCTGGAGTGAAGGAGAAGGTCCTTTCCCTGGATCCTGTGTTAGCTTGCTGGTTGAGTAGCTTGCCTTCCTTTCTTGGTTTCTGGAGAGATTGGTTCCAGAGCAGCCTTCCTTTCCTGGAGGAGGCTGTGTTGGTGAAACCCTTTCTGAAGACACCACCAGGAGTCCTGGCTTAAGAGACTACCATAACTTCACATGGAGATTGTGACTTAAGAGCCCTTGCAGGGTGGCGAGCTGGACTTCTTTAGAACAGAAATTATAGGGTATCTAGCTAGGTAATACTTTCTACTTCCTACATTTCTCTCTTTTACTATATCTATATTAAACTAAATTGTTAAGAGTGGCTAACAGACTTGTGACTTGAGTTAAAATTTTAAATTGGCGACCACAATATTACTTTAGAACTTCCATATTTGGCATAAACACTTAAACTTAAATTCTTATGGTAGTATTAGTATTACTCTATCGAAAGTGTCCTTCTACTCTGGCAATAGTAGGAAACTGAGTCAGCAATGTTGGAATGAGTGTCAGTAATCTGAAAAAAATCCGTTACCTCAGGATTGGCTTTGAGAGATTCAGACTCTAAGAGGTCTGAAGACTTTTGTATTTAAATGATGTTAGCATTACATTTGATTTTAAGGTTCTTTTTACTCTTGGACAATTCTTTGGATCTTTCTAATCGAGTTTCTCTGCCTTGGCAATAGATGAACTTTCCAGTCTCATAGATGTTTTTGTGGCCTAATGGCCAGTGGCTTAAATGTAGTCCAGTCACTACCGAGGAGTAGATCCTGAATCCCAATATTGGAAACTTTTTTTAGGAGGCGATACCATAGACTGAATTTGGGACAGGAGGGGCCTGGCATAGGCAGGAGTATGACTCGAATGTCATAGACATGTACAACACATTTAGTTCTTTTGCATGTTTTTGTACATACATATACGTTGTAAGGATTAAAACTGATGAAGGCTGATATTATGAGGAAAAGTAATATTTTAATTACCATGGCCATGTTGATAAAATATATAAGACTACACCTGACTATTTCAAAAATACCACTGGTCCATATCTCCTTCCATCTTATCTGCCTTGTACCAGAGAGATCCTCAAGCCTAGTTGGCTAATACTTAAAGCCGGGCTTTACATTGAAGACGTCATCATGTCCAAAACAGGAAACCCGTTGCATCAAGGAAAATGTAGTCTCAAAGTCCCCCACATGTCCACAGGAAGTTGTCATATATCTACATATTTTGAGGCTTAATACTTCTAAATAAATCCCAAGAAATTCTAAATAATACATTACCCCCCTGAGATCCGGTGAAAAAGACTGGTCTTTTTCGGTGGATCTTAAATCATAGTCAACTTCTAAATTACAGAAAATTGGGGATAAAAGAAAAGATGATAAAAACTAGCTGCATTGACAAAAAACCAATTTGGGGCAGTCCCCTATTGGCATAAGAGTGTACATTCAAAAACAAATGCATTCAACTCATTCAACTCCCCATAGTTCAACCAACTGCACCCCAAAGTTCAAATTTGGATCTTCATAATCCAGTGAAGGCTCTTCAGGCATCTTCATGGTGTGGGGAGATGGCACAATCCTTATCCTGAAATTACTCTCAAAGAATTTAAACTTTACATTATAGATTATAAAACATACATTTTCTTCTGAGAATTATACATTACCCCCCTGAGATTACTCCTAAAGGAATTTAAAAATTAACTTGCATTATAGATTATAATTCAGACATTATGATTATAAAAACTTAACACACACACCCCTGAGGAAAATTCTAAATAATACATTTCTCCCCTGAAGAGGGTACCTCAGGTCAGCTAAGGATGCATGGCTGAGTCATGGGGTTGTATGAAATCAATTGGCAAAAGAAATAATAAAAAAATAAAATTCAAATAAAGAAGAAAGAATTAACTTGTGAATGAAATGTAAAAATGTGCAAAAATATAAGGAAAAATAAACTTATAACAGGCCTTTGAATTGAGGCCCAATTAAAGTGATTTAAGCAGTTTGAAAATACCCATTCAGGGCCAGGACTACAGAAAATTTCCATTCTCTATAAGAGAGAAAAAAAGAGGACTCAATATGTGAGCAAGGAAAATGTCTTTCCATGGTCTGATTTACCTTCACCTTCTCAGGGAATGAGCCATAATTATAGCCAATCTTAGGTGCTTCACTAGGAATTTAAATTATTTGGAGTCTGAGCCTCTAAGCATTAGAAAAGCAGACTCCAAAACTCAAACCCCAGTTTCAAGCCCTTCATTATTGGCATAGAACTTCTGCAATCCATGATCTGCACTGCCTTTCGCTCCTTGGCACTTTGCAGATTCTTAATCAGTCTCCATGACCTTGTGGCTCTTTTTAGCACTTCTCCTGGAATCATCCAGAGAGACATTAAATCACAGTCCCATAATATTTACCAATAATTGGCAGGTTACCTTAGTCTCAGGCTTTTCAGGTATGCATTAATATTATAGCAAATATATTTTTGCATTAAGGTTATATCACTGTAAAATCAAAAAAGGGTTAACACAAAATGGGAAAAAAGGAAAAAATCAATTGCTCTAGTTAAAAAATTTAAAAGGAAAAGCAATAAGGAAATTAAAAATAAATTCAGGGAAAAATACAATGCTCTCAAGGATAAAAATTTGAGGGAAAAGAATACATATTGCATTGCACAAGTAAGGAAGAAAAATAAAAGAATGTTTTAAAAATCAAAAAATAAATAGCTTATAACTAGTGAAGGTATAGGATTGCAAGCATGGCCAAGTTTCCTGCTTATCTCAAATAGCTCCCATTTCTGGAGAGCTTACAGATTTAGAATGTCTTTTCTTGCTGCCATTCCTGGGTGTACTGATTGGATATATAATTCCAAATGATTTTTATGGTAGTTTATTTACAAAAGGAGAATGAGTGAAAGCAAGAAAATTAGAGAGAGTAGATAATTACTGTGGCCTGGTGTGAACCAGGCAGAGCTTCAGAGGCTCCAGCAAAGGGGGCCCAGAGGTAAATTAAACAAGGATTTTAGCCACAAGGCCTCCTCCAAGACTGAGGGGTCACTCCATAAGGTAGTACCTACAGAATAAGTCAGGGAAAGGAAATCAGCCTTTTTCACTCACCCACATGGCAGTCCTAATAGAAGGCAGTCCAAGGTCCTCAGCCAGAGCTCCTTCAGGGTCAAGGTGAAGGTGAAAGACTCTCCCCAGTTAGAAGGATATCTCCAGAAGACAATCTCTTCAGACAATCTTCTCCAAGACCATCTCCCCAGACAGAGGGCTTGCTTTTATGATGACTTCTTGTCTCCTCCCATCTTTACAGGGACCAATCACAGTTTCCAAATTGCCTAGCACTGCCCAGGGGGAAGTGTCTGTTGTTATCCACTTCCCACCTTCTGAAGGTCAATTTCTCATCAAAAGTGTTCAAAGTTTCTGAGAATGTGAACTCTTAAAAGAATTCACAAGTTTCTGACTTTTTGAGTTAGAAAAAATGTGGAGCTCTCCAACTATCTTGCTGGCTTCTCACCTAGCACTGAGTAGGGTGTGAATTCACTAAGTGGTTTGCTAGCTCCTCTACTAGTTCAAGCTCGTATTTAAGTTAGTGTTAACTCAGGATAGATAATAAAGAATTTTCCCCACAATTTTCTTATTCCTCCTTTCTGTTATGAGGAGGATTATAGATGACAGCTTGAAGAAATCTTGGACTTCATGGACATTCCATAATGGAATGAAGCCAGGGTTTGAAGGAAGAGTGTGGTTTGACCAAGCTGAAGGAAGGAGGTTTTGGCTGTGTGGTCCAGCTTTGCGAAATATTCAAGGAGTTGACAGGGTGGGATATCACTGAGAAGAAGATACTTCAATCAACTATCATGGCCTGTGTGGAGAGAAGGTCTTGGTTATCTGCTCGTGGATAGCAGATTTATCTACCTTACTCCCTAGAGCATTTGTGGATTAACTGGCTGTGTATAGGACTTGTTCCTGGTTCATGTGACGTCTGTGATCATCTTGGAGCACCATGGACCAGTGTAGTCAGAAGTCCACCTCTCCAGCCCTTTCTTATTCTAGTTAGAGTCTTATCTTAGTTTAATTAAATAATTTGGGTTATTCCATAGTATAGTAAACCATTCTCTTCCACTTCCCTTATTTAATACCAATAAACCCAGTTTGTCTGTACTTCCTGTCTCCTCTAAGCCATTAAGAACCCATATCTTGAAGTTACCTTCATTACTGGCTTTCCCTGGTTGATAGATTGTCAGTTAGCTGAGCAACTGCCATTTCCCAAACCTCACATCTTTATTTGGTTTCACAGTGTTTACCTGTTAGTCCTTCCCTTGTGAGGTGTGGGAGTGTCCCCAATTTGTCTGGCATCTAGTTATTCCCCAATTCCCAATATTTTCTTTTTCATTTTCCTCTACTTACATATAGAGAAAAGATAGGTTTCTATAGACTAAATGTGACTATTATTCTCACTTTGAAGTAATTCTGATGAGAGTAAGTTTCAAGCATATCCTGCCACCTTTCCCTCTTCTCTTCCACTGTATTGACTCTTATGTGCCTCTTCAAATGTGATTATTTATCCTCTTTTGTCTCCCCCTTCTGTACTCTATTACTCATCCAATGTTGCTTTTTTTTGGATACCATCCCATCCTACTCCAGTTACTTCCATCCTTATATTTATTTTCCCATTCATTGCCCTAATAGTAATAAAGTTCTTAAGAATCTCAAGCATCATAGATGTCATTAATATCTTAATTATCACATTTCCATGTAGGAATGAAGTCAATTTAACATTTTAGAAACTCTTAAGTTTTAACTTTTCTGTTCATCTTTTTCTGTTTCTCTTTAATGTCAATTTTGGTCATTGAATTTTCATCATAGCTCTGTTTTTTCCTCTTCAGGAAAACTTATATGTAACAACTCCACCAGCAATGCATTATTGTCCCAATTTTGTCACAAGCCTTCCAACATTTATTATTTTCCTTTCCTGTTATATTGGCCAATTTTCTAGGTGGGGGGGGGTGGTATCTCAGAGTTGTTTTGATTTACATTTCTCTAATCCGGAGGGATTTAGAACATTTGATGATTATTTAAAGTCTTACCTTCTGTTTTAGAATCAATACTGTGTATTATTTCTAAGGCAGAACAACAGGGCTAGACAACAGGGATTAGGTGACTTATCCAGAGTCGCACAGCTAGGAAGTGTCTGAGGCAGATATGAATAAAGGACCTCCTGTTTCTCAGAATGGTTCTCATTCCACTGAGCCATCCAACTTCCCGGTCATGTGATTGTTCATAGTCTTAATTTCATCATCTGAAAAGTGCCTATTCATGTCCCTTGATCATTTGTCAATTAGGGAATAGCTTGATTTCTTGTACATTGGACTTAGTCTGTTAAAAATTTAAGAAATTAGACCTTTGTCAGAGATTTTTGTTATAAAAATTTTTTCCTAGTTTATTGCTTCCCTTCTAATTTTGGTTGCATTTGTTCAGTTTGTATAAAAAATTTAACTTTATATAATAGAAATTATTCATTTTACATCTTGTAATGTTCTCTATCTCTTGCTTGGTCTTATATTCTTTACTTTCCCATAGATCTGACATGTATACTATTCTATGTTTACCTAATTTACTTAAAGTTACACTCTTTATATTTAAGTCATTTACTCATTCTGAGTTTATCTTGGTATAGGGTATGAGATGTTGGTCTAAGCCTAATTTTTTCTATACTGCTTTCCAATTTTTGCAACATTTTTGTCAAATAGTGAGTTCTTGTCCCAAAAGCTGGGATCTTTAGGTTTATCAAACACTTCCTTGCTGAGGTTATTTATCCCTGGTCTATACCACTGATCCACCCTTCTATCTCTTAGACAGTGCCATATTGGTTTTTTATTTTTAAAATTTAGAATGTTTTCCCATGGCTACATGATTTATTATTCTTCCCTTTCCCTTCCCCCCAACTAGAGCTGACAAGCAGTTGCCCTGGGTTATACATGTATAATTGTTCAAAACCTCTTTCAATGTTGTTCATATTTGCAATAGAGTGATCTTTTAACATCAAAACCCTAATCATAACCCCAAACTCTCTGACAAAATAAGCAAAGAAGGAGTTTTACCAAACCTTAAATAGTATACTAGCAAAAAAACTCCAGGAAGTTATCACAAAGATTATTCACTATGATCAGGTGGGATTTATACAAGGAATACAAGGATTGTTTAATAATAGGAAAACAATCCACATAATTGACCATATCCATAACCAAACCAACAGAAATCACATGATTCTTTCAGAAGATGGAGAAGAAAAGCCTTTCACAAAATACAACACTCATTCCTATTGAAAACACTAGAAAGTATAGGAATAGAAGGGTCTTTCCTATAAATAATAAACAGTATATATTTAAAACCATCAGCAAGCATCATCCACAATGGGGACAAGTTAGAAGCCTTCCCAATAAGATCAGGAATGAAGAAAGGATGCCCATTATCATCTCTATTATTTAACTTTGTGCTAGAAATACTAGCAGTAGCAATTGGAGAAGGAAAAGAAATTGAAGGGATTAAATAAAGTAGAGAATAAGGAAACGAAACTATCACTTTTTTCAGATAATATGATGGTCTACTTAAAGAATCCTAGAGAATCAATTAAAAAGCTAATGGGAATAATCAACAACTTTAGCAAAGTTGCAGGATACAAAATAAACCCACATAAATCATCTGGATTTCCATATATTTCCTTCACAATTCAGCAGCAAGTGTTAGACAGAGGAATTCCATTTAAAATCACTCTAGACAATATAAAATATTTAGGAATCTATTTGCCAAGACAAACACAGGAACTGTATAAACACAATTACAAAACAAGTTCCACACATTTAAAACTAGATCTCAAGAATTGGAAAAATATTAATTGTTCCTGGGTAGGAAGAGCTAACATAATAAAAATGACAACCCTACCCAGATTAGTCAACTTATTAAAAACCATACCTATCACCCTACCAAGAAACATTTTTATAGAATTATAACAAAGTTCATTTGGAAGAACAAAAGATCAAGAATATCAGGGGAACTAATGAAAAAAATGTGAAGAATGGAGAGCAGGTCTTAAACTGTACTATAAAGCAGTTATCATGAAAATAATATGGTACTGAATAAGAGAGAGAAAGGAGGATCAATGGAATAGACTTGGGCTAAATGACCTCAGAAAGATAATGTATGATAAACCAAGAGATCCTAGCTTTTGGGACAAGAATCCACTATTTAACAAAAACTGCTGGGTATATTGGAAAACAGTATGGGAGATATTAGTTTTAGATAATCATTTCACACCCTACAGCAAAATAAATTCAGAATGAGTGAATGACTTAAATATAAAGAAGGATATTTTAAGTAAATTATGTGAACATAGAATAGTATATCTATCATATCTGTGGGAAAGGAAAGAATTTAAGAACCAAAAAGAGACAGAAAATATTACAAAATGTAAAATGAATAATTTTGATTACATTAATTTGGAAATCTTTATACAAACAAAACCAATGCAACAAAAATGAGAAGGAAAGCAATAAATTGGGGAAAAAATCTTCATAAAAAAACCTCTGGAGGGGCAGCTGGGTAGCTCAGTGGATTGAAAGTCAGGCCTAGAGACTGGAGGTCCTGGGTTCAAATCCAGCTTCAGACACTTCCCAGCTGTGTGACCCTGGGCAAGTCATTTGACCCCCATTGCCCACCCGTACCACTCTTCCACCAAGGAGCCAATACACAGAACTTAAGGGTTTAAAAAAACCCTCTGACAAAGGTCTTATTTCTCATATTCATAAGTCGTTAAGTCAATTGTAGAAAACATATCAAGCCATTCTACAATTGATTGATAAATGGGTAAGGGACATCAATAGGCAGTTTTCAGATAAATGAATCAAAACTATCAATAAGCACACATGTTCTAAAGCTCTCATCATTAGAGAAATGCAAATCTAAACAACTTTGAGGTACCACCTCACACCTAGCAGATTGGCCAATATGGCAGCAAAGACTTCTCTTCAGTTCTTTGAAAATCAAGATATTTGCTCTTCACCAATCCTGCCCTGCCTCTTCCATTTCCCCCAATAGCAGTAGTGGCTCAACAATCTCATCTTCCAGTTATTTCAGTAATCAAGGATATAGGACAGTATTGGCAAACCTTTTAGAGATCACAAGCCCAAATTGCACCTTCAAGCCTCCTGTGAGCCCCCCGACATTAACCCAGAGAGAGGAGGGAGGAAGTAATCACATTGGGCTGCTGGACAGATGGACAGAACATGCAAAAAAATGTCCTCAGGTGTGGTGAAGAGAGGGAAGGGAGCAGCCTTCTTCAGCACCCAGGGCACACATGTCACGTCTTCACCAACATGGATATTGGGAGCTCATCCGCTCCAAAGTAACTTGAAGTCATCAATCAATTTTTCCCCAAATGCATCAAATTTGATAATATTTGTAGAGTACTTAGCACAATGATAATGACCATATCTTAGCAATGTTTGCTCCTTTTTCATGATTTTCCTTATGGACAGTCTGATTAGCCACTGCCACAAGGCACAGAAAGAATTATTGCAGCTTACTCATTCAGCAATTGGTGGACATGTATGACTCTTACAATTTGACTAGTAATATATATATACATTACATAAGACAAAGAAAGAAAAATGGCCTCTCATTACAGTGTAGCTGGTTATTTAAAGAAAAAAAAGGGTTTTCTTGTTAAAAAGAATGTAAATTATTAGTTACTGGAGATAAAGAAAGAATATGTCCTTGTTAAAACAGCTAGTTGCCGAGACTGTAGATCACTTGAGAGGCAAGATAAAGAAGGAGATTATCTGTCCTTGGGCTGAAGAAATCCTTCTTTTGTAGCAATTAAATTTTAGTTGCAATTAGAAGAGGAAAAAAGTCACTGAATAAAATCAACCATTCATCGTAAACTAGTCTTGTGGTCCATGCAGGGGTCATACAGAGCCAAAATGGAGAATACAAAATTAAATGGAGTTAATTATGTAATTCTTGCCATATCACTTTTAGCTCATAGAAATCCTCTTTAAACATTGCCTCACCCAAGGGAAGCTACTTACAGACTATCTCATTATCCTGGCCACCAAGTGGTCATTAACAATCCTTGTTCAATCCTTTTCCAGTCCAAAGGTAATTCTTTGAGGCTTAAGAGGCCCAGAGCACTGGGTTTGGGCTTTGGTTTGGGTTTTGTTTTCCTGTGAACCATCTACAAGAAGGAACAGGCTTCTCTTCTGCATAATAACTGACAGCTTGCAGATAACCATCCTAAAATCACAGCCTGATTTATTTTTCCGCCAAATTTATTTCTTTATACATATCTCCCTTGAAGCTCATCTCCACTATTTTTCCCACTTACCCAGCCTCCTAAAATTCCTTCGCAGTAATGTGTGAGTCTGGTGTCTCAACACCCAGAAGAGTTTGAAGAATCATGTTTAAATTTACTCTTCTCTTTCCAAAAGTAATTGGTGTTTGTTTAGGAAAGTCATTTTGTGGTAATTATAATTCTAAGGGGAAATGTTGATTGAGCCTTCTTCCTTAGGCCTGAAATGCAAACATCCCTATGAAATGCAAGTCTTCTTTTAAGCAGTTATCATTGCAAGGAGAAGTGCCAACTTGGGCACAAGTCAGGAATTTTCTTTTCATTTTTATTAACACTAGCAGCTTCACCTTTGGCTTAAGATGTGGACTGGATTAGCTGGGCCAATTTGTCAACTAGGTACATGGGAAAAGATGACTGAGAGTCGGCAGATTGTGAAAGAGGGCATATGGGGGTTGTTCATTGTCTTTAGGGAACACTGGGATTTTGTTCAAATGAACAAACATTTATTTTCTTTCTGTCACTCCCCTCCCCATTAAAAAGAGAAAAGAAAAGAAAGCCCTTGTAACAAATCAGCTGTCTAGTGATCATCTGGGGAGGCTCTGTTTGGGCCCAGCTAAACAAGTAAGCAAATAAGCTCAGCAGGCAAAATGGGAGCCCAAGTGCAGGAGGGACCAAGAAACCCAAGAAAGAAGCTGGACTGAAATCTCCTCTGTGCCTTTTATGGGCAGGGTCTGGCCCAGAGGAGAGCCTTAATACATGTCCCTTGATTGATGGAGGGAATGTTGCTCTGCTCATTGCAGGAGATACAGAGCCCCAGATGAAACATCCCCCTCCTAAGATATTCCACAGATACAGATGTGAATGTGAGGTGCTTGGGGGAGGGAGGCACATGGACTCCAGGGAGGTCAGGTTTAGGACCTAGATGCTAAAACAATAATGCAGTTAGAGATCATTGAGAATGCTGTCACAACAAAAAAGGGTAGAAATAATCAACAACTTTAGGAAAGTTGCAGGATACAAAATAAATGCACATAAATCATCAGCATTTCTATTTATCTCCAACACATTAGAGCAGCAAGAGGTAGAAAGATAAACACCATTTAAAATTACCCGAGACAATATAAAATACTTGGGAATCTATCTACCAAAACAAACACAGCTATTATACGATAACAACTACAAAACACTTTCCAAAAAAATAAAACTAGATCTCAACAATTGGAAAACCGTTAATTGTTCATGGGTAGGACGAGCTAACATGATCTCTGACAAAGCCAAAGTAAAAATAGATAAGATTAAAAAAGACAGGGAAGGTCATTACATCCTGATTAAAGGCAGTATAAACAATGAGGAAATAACACTGGCCAATATATATGCACCAAGTGGCATAGCATCCAAATTCATAAAGGAGAAACTGGCAGAGCTCAAGAAGGAAATAGATAGTAAAACCATAATAGTGGGAGATCTAAATATTCCTCTTTCAGATCTAGATAAATCAGACCAAAAAATGAATAAGAAAGAGGTAAGAGAGATGAATGAAGTCCTAGAAAAATTAGATTTAATTGATATGTGGAGAAAAATAAACAGGGAAAAAAAGGAATACACCTTCTTTTCAGCTGCACATGGCACATTTACAAAGATTGATCAAGTAATAGCGCATAGAATCATGGCAAACAAATGCAAAAGAGCAGATATAATAAACGTAACCTTCTCAGATCATAATGCAATAAAAATAATAATCAATAAGGGCACCTGGACAGGCAAATCAAAAACCACTTGGAAATTAAACAATATGATTCTCCAAAACCAAATTGTCAAAGAAGAAATCATAGAAACAATCAACAATTTCATTGAAGAGAATGACAATGATGAGACATCCTACCAAACTCTGTGGGATGCAGCCAAGGCA
>NC_058136.1:77117298-77139597 GCF_016433145.1 Gracilinanus agilis | reverse complement strand
ATAGCTGTGTGACCTTGGACAAGTCACTTAACCCTGTTGGTCTCAGTTTCCTCATTTGTAAAATGATCTGTAGAAGGAAATGGCCAACAACCCCTTTATCTTTGCCAAGAAAACATCAAAAGAGGTTCACAAAGAGTCAAACAAGACTGAAACAACAATGGCAGACATTACTTTACAAAACGAAATGATAACTCGTTAAATCAAGTGAACGGGAGGTTCTCTGCCTGGGCTGTCTTTTTTTAGAGAGACAGACAAGCAGTGACTGAAGGGCTGGTCTCAGAGGCCAGGAGCTGTGCGGCCAAGGCTTGTCTCTGTCCCATGGGGGCGGTGTAACCTTAGATAATCCAGTTCTTCTTTCAGTTTTACCTAAATCTCTAAGACTGTAAGTGGCCCCGGAGGTGTTGGCCAACATTTGTAGGAGGAGTTTTCTCACCAGGGAGGTCCCCACTCAGTTCTCAAAGTGATCTCCCAGAAACAGGTCGTGACTATACTCAATAAACTCCTGTGGCTCCCCATTACCTCCATAACATAATATGAAATTCGTGGGTGTCTGTAATAATGGAGACCCTTCCTAGCTCCCCAGTCTTTTTCTTCCTTACGTCCCTCCATGGAGTTTGATCCAAGGACACTGCCTTCTGGTTGCTGCTTACACAAGCCATCCCAAGGCTTTTCTCTGGCATGTTCTCACTCCGCTGAAGCCCCACCTAGTACCTGAAGCCTCTCTCCTTCCTCCTTAATCCTTGCCTCTGAGGCAAATCCTGCCTCTTTTATCCTGCTGGCTTCCCGCCTGTGCCTGGGTTACTCCATTGCACTAGAGGCTCCTTAACACCAAGGACTGCCTTTTGCCTTGCTGGGTATCCCCAGCATTTCCAACAGAGCCTGGCGCACAACAGGAGCTTCCTGCGTCCTTCACCCTTTGTGTCCAACTTGGGAAATTGCTCTCCCATGTCAGCATCTCCCTTGGCTTCTCTCTTTCTGTCACCCATCCAGCACTATAAATATTAGTGCCTGGCTCCCGTGGACAAGACTAAACACGGGGCTACGGGGATAACGCGGTGACATCTCGGTCCTGGAAGCCCTTACGATGGGCAGGGGAAGACGAGACATTACCACAGATGAGGAGAGCACAGGAACCCACTGCTATTTGTAATGTAGAGAAAATGGTCAGCCATTTTTGCAGGCACAAAAGAGAAGTTTGCCCCTTTAGAATACAGAACCTGGCAAGGCAGTCCCGGGCATGTGCCAACCTGGCAGTTGGGAAAGGAGTATAAATTGAGGAGCAGGAACCCCCTCAGGATTCACTTCTCAGCCTTTCTAGGGAGGAGGGAGGGAAGTGAGAGGGCTCAGGGTGGTGGTTACTTTCAATAGGCAGGTAGGATTATCCACTGTCCATTCCATTTACTGACCATCCTCTGACAACATCTTCTGTTAGATTCAAAGATTTATCTACCTATAATCCCTGTATTTCCTGGCGATAATCTGGATTTGGAGAGACCCTCCAGGTCTTCACATCCCAGCACCTAGGCCATTTCATCTCTAGCCTGGATACTTAACTATCCTGAGCTTAGATCCACAGGGTTACCTTTCCCACTCTCCCATTTCCTTGACCTTCCCTCAGTTATTAATTAAATACTTATTACAATCATCATAACCGTGTCATCAGTTTACAGCCTACCTTTGAGAAGATATTCCAACACTTCTTACCGCAGTCAGAACATTGTCATCAAGCTTAATTGGCTAAGCAGCCTAATTCAACCTAGGGCTTGGCTCATTAGGGTTAGATCTCAAGAAGGACTGACTTGTGTCCACATCAGGCAGGTCTTCCTGGTTCAAGCCATTTCTGGTTGCTAAGGTAGATAAGACCTCAAAGTTCTGCTGCTAGCTGGAATCTAGCAGAAACAACAGCTGATTCCAGCTTCATTATCAGGGCAGCTATTTCAACTTTAGGTGCATTTATAGGCCACTGGTCTTCAAATATTGGGTTTAATTATATTCCTTAGCAGCAAGAGCTTCATATTAACCCACTATCATAACAGTTCCCAATACCACCATAACACATTTGGGGAGAGAAAGCACTAGATGAATCGATTGGATTAAACCCCTTTCATTCCATTGAGGTTCCCTAGCAAGGAGCAAAGCATCCAGTCCTTGGCTATTTTAGGGTCATGGACAGCTACGACAGTCTGGAGGAGCTTGGGATACCTTCTCAAAATACTGATTTTAATGAAGGAAATATAATAATAATAATAATAATTATTATTATTATTATTATTATTGTAGTTATGAGGATAGCTCGCATCTACATAGTATTTTAATGTTTGCAAAGTGCTTTACAAATGTTGTTTCATTTTATTCTCACAAAAATCATGGGAGAAAGGTGCTGTTACTTATCCCCATTTTACAAATGAGAAAACTGAGGCTGAGGATAGTCATATACCTAGTACATATCTGAGGTTAGATTTGAACTCAGGTTTTCATGACTCCAGTCCAGTTATATTGAAATACAATATATTGGAACCAATTATATTAAAATACAGCTACTTCGTTTAAGATCATAGACACCAAGGTAAGAATCCCTGAAATAGAGAAAATTATAATTAAAGGAGAGAGAGAAAGGAAAATTTCCAAACCTGAAGCATTGTACAGCCTTATGAGCTACAGCAAAGAACCAGAAAAAGCCAGAGAGCTGAATAAGAACACTGGATGCCTGGGGGAAAGACCAGAAGAGATGAGAGGCAAGGCATCAAAATCAGGGTTCATCCTTGGTTGTCTTCTCTTTCTACAATCTCTCCCATGGCATTATTGTCATCACCTTTCTGAAGGGAACACCCAGATCTCTGCATCCATTCATAATCTCACCCAGGAATTTCAGCCCTTCATTTTCAGCTACCAGTTTGGCATCTCCTCCTAGGTGCCCTGGTGACTTACTTCTCTTCTGGGTTGCTGCCTAACTCTCTAGACATTTCCACTGATTCCCAAGTGGCTTTCTCATCCTGGAGATGCTTCATCCCCTGTGGATCCTTCTTCCAATCAGTGAATTCCAACCTAGAACTTCTTTTTTAGCTTGTCCTTTTCACTTCTCTCCCAGCTCCACTCTGAAATCCACACGTTTCTACATTTCCCCAGAAGACTTCTCACCCTGGAACATTTTGTTCCTTTACAAGCCCCTCCTAGAGGTAGTGAATTCTTTTTTGGAACCTCTATTTCAGGAAGTTGTCGTTTTCTCCTCTAACCTGAATGCCCTTCCAAACTTCCTTCTCTTGACTGATGGCACCCCCCCCCCAGTCACCCCATTCTCCCTGGTTTAAAAAAAACAGAATTATATTTGACCATTAAATGGTGTAATAAGATGAACAAAAGGAACTTCCATCAACATTCTTCCTCTGTGTCTCTGCTCATGGGGATGGAGTGAAGTAATGGAGAGAGAATCCCTAAGATTTGGTCTCAGGATGACTTGGATACCAAAACTCCGTTTGACACATATTTCTTGGACAAGTAGTTTAGTCTCCTGGGGTTTCGTTCCTTCATCTACAAAATAAAGAAGTCGGACTATAAGGATACAAAAGTACATTCAACTCTAAGTCATAGAACTTCAGATAGGTTCCTTTTCCCCATAGCCCTACATCTGCTGAGTTGCCACATGTCATCCATCAATCCCACCTCGCCACCATCTATCTTATCCAGGCTTTTCATTTCTACTGTTACTACCTTACTATATATAACACACTTTCCTCTCCCAGACTCCTTCAAGAGCCCCTCCCCAGACTTCTTTGCTCCAATCTCTTTCTTCTACAACACACTCTTCATGCAAGAACTACAACTACAAATTACTGCTCCTAGGAAAATTCATTGTGGGTTCACAGGAAGTGAGAATATGGCAGAAAAGATGTGTTTAACTACAAGTAATATAAAATGAGGTGAGGAAGGGTCTCCATGGCAACAAAAGCACAAGGGCATTGCATGGCAGCAATCATGCCTTATGGTAGCTTTGACTCACAGAAGATTTGAAGGTAAAGTTCAGAGGCAAGGAGATGATCCTCTGGGATGAAGTGTGTCCCTTTGAATTTTGACACCTTGAGGCAAAGCCATGATTGCCCCTCCCGAGTTAAGTTCTGCCTCTCTATGTTGTCCCTATATTTTCCTAGTGCCCAGTTGTGACACTGTCACTGTCTTAATCCAACTATCAATGGATTCTTCTTGCCATAAGGACAAAATATAAATGACTTGGCCCCACCACTGAAGGTCCATGTTCTAGTCTTTTCACTATTATTGTCATTCTCTGATGATATATGTTATAATATGTCATTATCATATTACTGTCATCATTATTATTGTATCATCTGAACACCATCAAAAATGAAAAGAAATACAAGCTAAGCAATCATTTTTGCTGGATTTTTAAATATTTGATTGATTTTTGATGACATCTATGATGTCACATAGGAATAGACATGGAATAAGTGACTATGTACTTCCTAGGTTTGATCCTGATAATGAGAAGTTCTATCTTCTAAAAAAATCAAAATTAAAATTAAATTAAATAGAAAAATCAAATCAAGGACACTTTTACTTTTTTTGGTAACAATGATGTTCAAGTGCCTGAATAAACCTAAGAGTCCATCCTCTAATTTTCTACTTACTGACTTCTTCACAATCTCAATGTCATAGTCATTAAAACATAAATATTTACTGGACAAACATCTCTCTAAAAGTAGAAAAAAATAAAAATAAGCATTAGCATAAATCAATTATAAGGTGATACAGTGGATAGTGTTGGACTTAGAGTTAGGACGACTTGAGATCAAATTGAGCAATAGATACTTACTAGCTGTGTGACTTTGGACAAGTCATTTCACTCTGACTCCACTTCTTCATTTATAAAATGAACTAGAGAAAGACAGGGAAAACCATTCAGGGATAGAAAATCCCAAATGGGGTCTTGAAAAGTGGGGCAAGACTGAGTAATAATTCTGCACTTCACCCTATTGTAGGTACTTGGAAATACAGAGAAAAGAATTAGTTACTGCTTTCAGGGTGCCAATATTCTCTTGGTGGAAAACAGTTTTTACATATAGAAGTCAACTATGCACAGATAGGTGTGCATGTATCTGTTTGTGTGTGTGTGTGTGTGTGTGTGTGTGTGTCTGTGAGTGTGTGATGAGAAAATACTTTTAAGAAAGCATTAGCAGCTGAGGAAATCAAATAATGTTTCATGGAGTAGATCGCACTTGACCCAAGCTGTAGAAGAAGAAATGAAAAAAGAAACAAAAAGCCAGGCATTTTAGGAGGCAGGCAGGAGAAATGGCATGCTATATATACTGAAAAGGTAGAGAAGTGGTACTTTTATAGATGTCTTTAATTAATTATTTCCTAAACATTCATTAAGCACCTTCTGCATACCAGAGCATTTCACTAACGAGGAGAGACACTTACAAGGAAGCAGGAAAAAAGAAATCTATGGAAATAACATCAAGACATTGGCAAAAGTGCACTCAAATGACCCTGGAACACAACCCAGTGAGACTCATAGAATGGCACACGTAGAAAGGACCTTAAATATCACTAAGCCAAAATTCCTCCTTTGACCTCTTAGGAAGCTGAAGTTTGGGAGGAAAATTGACTTTACCCAAGGTTACAGAGCTGAGAAATGGTGCAGGGAGCAGTTAGCTCCAGGATCTTGACAATAGATTCTTTACTCTTGCTTTCCTATCTCTAGCTATGCTTTTGGAGAAGAGAAAATCATTATAGCTGAGATATTTTAAGGATTATTTAACTTAGAATACAAAAGATTTCTTTTTCCCCCTGCAGTTTTAGAATGGTCCCAGGCTGGGTTCTTTTATAGACTGAACTTTCCTTTGTTTCCCCACTTAAATCATTTAAAAATTAACTTGAATAGGGCACTTCCTGGTTAAGATGGTGGCAGAGTAGAGGCAGGGCAACTTTCTCTCCTTACCAACCAATATAGCATACCTACAAAGGACAAAAAAAACAACAAATGCAGATGAAAGAAGGCACCCAAAAATAGGGTGCAGTATCGAAGGTACATGAGATTTGGGCACTTCCACGCTATAAAGGAGGGGGGAATAGCTCCCATCAAAACACGAGCAGATCAAATCTCCCCCACCCCACCCACAGTACTAGAGTCAGAGGTTGCACTTCAGAGTTAGAGCGAGTGGAGGCACAAAATTTAGCTCCTTGGCAACTAACTGGCACCACTAGGATATTGCTCCTGAGAGCAGCAAGACCTGAGATCCCAGCTAGCTGGAAAAGCCAGACCTTGGACATGGGAGTGGGGCTGAGAGAAGCTACAACAGCGCCCAGCGCACTCAGACTCAGGGGAAAACCTCAGGTGGAGGAGTAAGCGTGGGCCAAGTTCTGGGCTCTGGGCAGCTGGCTAGGAACCTGGGGGCTTGACCCTGAAAACAGCTAGACCAGAGACCCCAGGAGGGTCGCCAGAGAAGCCAGGAGACTCACAAAGTAGCCTCAGGCAAAAACTGCTCCCTAACTCCATACAAAGAGAATCGGATTGCCTTACTCAGACTTCTGGCAGATAAAGCATAATGATGCCAAGCAAGGCCCAAGAAATAAACAAGAAGACCAAGAAAAAACTCTAACACTTTATGATTTCTGCACAGAAAAAAACCCAGAAAACAGAGGAGGACAAACAATTAAAGACATCCAAACCCTCCCAAAAAAGTGAAAATGGGTCACAAGATCTTGAAGAGTTCAAATCTGAGATCATGAAAAAGATGTAAGAGATCTGGCAAGAAAATAACAGTTTAAAAGGCAGAATTTCGCAATTGGAAAGTGAAGCTCAGAAATCAAATGAATTGATAAGCAAATTGAAAACCAGAAATGACCAGCTGGAAGCCTTGAAGAACCAGATAGACCAGATTGAAAAGGAAAACCAAAAGATTATAGCCAAAAACCAGTCACTAAAGGCTAGAATAGAGCAATTAGAAGCCAATGATCTCACAAGACAACAAGAATTAATAAAGCAAGGTCAAAAGACTGACAAAATAGAAGGAAACATGAAATATCTCAATGAGAAATTAATAGACCAAGAAAACAGGTGTAGAAGAGACAACTTGGGAATTATTGGTGTTCCGGAAAAATTAGAGACAAATAGAAACCTAGATAGTGTATTACAAGAAATTATCAAACAAGACTGCCCCAATGTCCTTGAACAAGAGGGCAAAATAGACATTGAAAGGAACCATAGATCACCCTCTACACTAAATCCTCAGAAGACAACCCCCAGGAATGTAATAGTCAAATTCAAAAGCTTCCAAGTTAAGGAGAAAATATTACAAGAAGCCAGAAAAAGACAATTCAGATATCAAGGAACACCAACCAGGATTACACAGGATCTGGCAGCCTCCACACTACAAGACCGCAAGGCTTGGAAAATGATATTCAGAAAGGCAAGAGAATTGGGTCTACAACAAAGGATCACATATCCATCAAAACTGACTATATACTTCCAGGGGAAAGTATGGGCATTCAACAAGAAAGAAGATTTCCAAGCATTTGCACAGAAAAAACCAGGACTAAATGGAAACTTTGATATCTAACCACAAAAACCAAGAGAAACATGAAAAGGTAAATAAGAAAGAGAGGGGAAAGAAAGAAAACTCTGACCTTTAAATTGCTTTCTTCAAGGGCTTCAATAAGATCAAATTATTTGTATTTCTATATGGAGAAATATGTGTAATTCTAAAATATTGTACTCACTATTATAGTAATTAGAAGAATTAGTAATAAGGAAAAGTTGGAGTACTAAATGGTCTAAGATGATATGGGGGGGAAAGTGTCTCTCCGTGGGGAATAGAAGATGGCACCAAGAGTAACTTGAAGGAATAAAAAAAAATAGGATAATCTATACCACACAAAGAGGGCATGGGAAGGGGAGGGGAGGAATACTATTATAATAAGAAGAGGAAGAGAGAGTAAAAGGGAATACTTAAACCTTACTCTCAGTGGAATTAATCCTGAGAGGGAAGAGTAGCTAGATCCATTAGGATATCAAATTCTATCTAACCTTATGAATAAAGTCAGAAGGGACAAACCAAGGGAGGCAGTGGCGTGGGGAGTTCTTAAAGGGAGGGGAAGAAAGGGGAAGGGAATTCATTAGGCCTTAAAAATAATAAGAGGGGTATAAAAAGGGAGGGGGTGGAAAGTGAAAGAAATCAAGAGAGGGGACAAGGGGTATTGATTTAAAACAAACCACTGGTTTAAAAGGAAATGCCATAATAGGAAGGGGTAGAACTAGGAGAGGATACCAAAATGTTAGGGAATACACAGCTAAAAATTATAACCCTGAATGTGAATGGGATGAACGCCCTTATAAAACAGAAGCAAATAGCAGAGTGGATTAGAATACAAAATCCTATCACATGTTGTCTACAAGAAACACACATGAGGCAGGTGGACATACACAGGATTAAGGTCAAGGGCTGGAGTAAAATCTTTTGGGCTTCAAATGAGAAAAAGAAGGCAGGAGTGGCAATCATGATTTGTGATAAAACCAAAGTAAAAATAGATCTGATTAAAAGAGATAGGGAAGATAATTACATTCTGATGAAAGGCAGTATAGACAATGAGGAAATAACAGTACTAAACATGTACACACCAAATGGTATAGCATCCAAATTTCTAAATGAGAAATTGGCAGAGCTCAAGGAGGAAATAGAGAGTAAAACTATACTAGTGGGAGATTTAAATATTCCTCTATCATATCTAGATAAATCAAACCAAAAAATAAATAAGAAAGAGATAAGAGAGGTGAATGAAATCCTAGAAAAAATTAGAGTTAATAGATATGTGGAGAAAAATATATAGGGACAAAAAGGAATACACCATCTTTTCAGCTGCACATGGTACATTCACAAAGATTGACAATGTACTAGGGCACAGAAACATGGCAAACAAAGGCAAAAGAGCAGAAATAATAAATGTAAACTTTTCAGATAATAATGCAATAAAAATAATAATCAGTAAGGACACATTGATAGGCAAACCAAAAACTAATTGAAATTAAATGATATGATTCTCCAAAATCAGATAGTTAAAGAAGAAATCACAGAAACAATTAATAATTTCATTGAAAAGATTGACAATGATGAGACATCCTACCAAAATCAGTGGGATGTAGCTAAAGCAGTACTCAGGGGGAAATTTATATCATTGAGTGCACATAATAACAAATTAGAGAAAGCAAAGATCAATGAATTGGATATGCAAATGAAAAAACTAGAAAGGGAACAAATTAAAAATCCCCAGTTAAAAACTAAATTAGAGGTTATAAAAATCAAAGGAGAAATCAATAAAATTGAAAGTAAAAGAACTATTGAATTAATAAATAAGACTAGAAGCTTGTACTTTGAAAAAATAAATAAAATTGACAAAGTACTGGTCAATCTAATTTAAAAAAGGAAAGAAGAAAACCAAATTACCAGTATCAAAGATGAAAAGGGAGACCTCACCTCTAATGAAGAGGAAATCAAGGCAATCATTAAAAACTATTTTGCTCAATTATATGGCAATGGATATAGCAATCTAGGTGATATGGATAAATATTTACAAAAATATAAATTGCCTAGATTAACAACAGAAGAAATAGAATAGTTAAATAATCCCATATCAGAAAAAGAAATTGAACAAGCCATCAAAGAACTCACTAAGAAAAAATTCCCAGGACCAGATGGATTCACAAGTGAATTCTATCAAACCATCAAGGAACAACTAATTCCTATTCTATACAAACTATTTGACATAATAATCAAAGAAGGAGTTCTACCAAACTCCTTCTATGATACACATATGGTACTGATCCCAAAGCCAGGTAGGTCAAAAACAGAGAAAGAAAACTACAGACCAATCTCCCTAATGAATATTGAAGCAAAAATCTTAAACAGCATTCTAGCAAAAAGACTCCAGCAATTGATCACGAGGGTTATTCGTTATGATCAGGTGGGATATATACCAGGAATGCAAGGATGGTTCAACATCAGGAAAACCATCCACATAATTGACCATATCAAAAAGCAAACCAACAAAAACCACATGATTATCTCAATAGATGCTGAAAAAGTTTTTGACAAAATACAACACCCATTCCTACTAAAAACACTAGAAAGTTTAGGAATAGAAGGGCCTTTTCTAAAAATAATAAATGGTATATATCTAAAACCATCAACAAACATCATCTGCAATGGAGATAAATTAGAAGCATTCCCAATTAGATCAGGAGTGAAACAAGGATGACCATTGTCACCTCTATTATTTAACATTGTACTGGAAACACTAGCTGTAGCAATTAGAGAAGAAAAAGAAATTGAAGGTATTAAAATAGGCCATGAGGAGACCAAGCTATCACTCTTTGCAGATGATATGATGGTCTACTTAAAAAATCCCAGAGATTCAAGTAAAAAGTTAGTGGAAATAATCAACAACTTCAGCAAAGTTGCAGGATACAAAATAAACACAGATAAATCATCAACATTTCTATATATTTCCAACACATCACAGCAGGAAGAGTTAGAAAGAGAAATTCCATTTAAAATCACCCTAGACAATATAAAATACTTAGGAATCTATCTGCCAGGACAAACACAGGAATTTACGAACACAACTATGAAACCCTTTCCACCCAATTAAAACCAAATCTAAACAACTTGAAAAACATTGATTGATCATGGGTAGGAAGAGCTAACATAATAAAAACAACCATTCTACCCAAATTAATTTACCTATTTAGTGCTATACCTATCAAACTACCAAAAAACTTTTTTACTAAATTAGCAAAAACAATAACAAAGTTCATTTAGAAGAACAAAAGACCAAGAATATCAAGGGAAATAATGAAAAAAAATATGAAGGAAGGTGGTCTAACAGTACCAGTAGTAGCAGTAGTCATCAAAACAGTATGTTACTTGCGAAGAGACAGAAAGGAGGATCAGTGGAATAGACAGTGGAATAGTGAAATAGGGGTAAGCAACCTCAGCAAGACAGTTTTCTATAAGCCTAAAGAACACAGCTTTTGGGACAAAAACCCAATATTTGACAAAAATTGCTGGGAAAATTGGAAAACCGTATGGGAGAGATTGGGCCTAGATCAACATCTCACACCCTATACCAAGATATACTCAGAATGGGTGAATGGCTTGAATATAAAGAAGGAAATTATAGATAAATTGGGTGAGCACAGAATAGTATACTTGTTAGATCTATGGGAAGGGAAAGATTTTAAAACTAAGCAAGAGTTAGAAAAAAAATCACAAAATGTAAAATAAATAATTTTGACTACATTAAACTAAAAAGATTTTGTACAGATAAAGCCAATGCTACCAAAATTAGAAGGGAAACAACGAATTGGGAAAAAATCTGTATAACAAAAAACTCAGATAAAGGTCTAATCACTCAAATATACAAGGAGTTAAATCAATTGTACAAAAAATCAAGCCATCCCCCAATTGATAAATGGGCAAGGGACATGAATAGGTAATTCTCAGATAAAGAAATCAAATGTATCAATAAGCACATGAGAAAGTGTTCCAAATCTCTAATAATTAGAGAAATGCAAATCAAAACAACTCTGAGGTATCACCTCACACCTAGAAGACTGGCTAAAATGACAGCAAAGGAGAGTAATGAATGTTGGAGGGGATGTGGCAAAATTGGGACATTAATGCATTGCTGGTGGAGTTGTGAACTGATCCAACCATTCTGGATAGCAATTTGGAACTATGCTCAAAGGACTTTAAAAGACTACCTGCCTTTTCATCCAGCAATAGCACTGCTTGGATTATACCCCAAAGAGATAATAAGGAAAAAGACTTGTACAAAAATATTTATAGCCGCGGTCTTTGTGGTGGCAAAAAAATTTGAAAATAAGAGAATGTCCTTTGTTTGGGGAATGGCAGAACAAATTGTGGTGTCTGTTGGTGATGGAATACCATTGTGCTCAAAGGAATAAAGAACTGGAGGAATTCCATGTGAACTAGAATAACCTCCAAGAATTGATGCAGAGTGAAAGGAGCAGATCCAGGAGAACATTGTACACGGAGACTACTACACTGTGGTACAATCGAGCATAACAGACTTTTATACTAGCAACAATGCAGGGATCCAGAGCAAGGCTGAGGGTCTTATAGGAAATAAAACTAGCCACATTCAGAGGAAGAACTGTGGGAGGAGAAACACAGAAGAAAAACAACTGCTTGAATACATGGGCTGTTGGGAATAGTATTGGGGATGTAGACACTAAATGATAACTCTAGTCTAAATATCAATAATATGGAATTAGGTCTTGATCAATGATACGTGTAAAACCCAGTGGAATTGTGCATTGGCTAAGGGGGGTTAGGGGAGATTGGGAGAGAGGGAAAGAACATGAAATATATAAGTAGGAGAAAATATTCAAAATAAAAAAATAATTTCAAAAAAAAATTAACTTGAATATAACCTCTTTTGAATAGTTCGGTAGTAATTTCCCCACAAAAACCTTAGAAAATGTCTGAACAAAGGCACTTGGGTTGGCCTAATATTCCACTGTTGTTTCTATGTGTAGGTTTGGTTTAAAACAGATATGAGAAAGTCATTTTACTGTGGTTTTCTTACCCAAGCAAAGGAGGATCTGGGCACTTTACTAGAACCTGTGATCAGTCAGGTCAAAAGTTAAAGAAGGACAGATGGATGAGAAAACATTAAGTAAAAGCTCCTGTCCACTAGACATTCCATCGACTATCCTCTCCTTGAAGGCAGAGATTGTACCATTTTCCTGTTGTATCCCCCAGACTGAACATAGGGAGGGCACTTGATAAATGTTTTATTTGGTGTGTAGCCTTGTTCACAATGGAAACTCTCAGTACTGACCTTTTAGTGTTATTGATGCTCTCTCTTGATTATTACATAGCACAGCTGCCAGCGTTTTGAGACTCCAAGAATTCTTAAGATGGAAGGGACCTTCGAAGACAATCTAATCCATAGGCATCCCACTGATACCCGATAAGTGAACATTCACCTTCTGTTTGAAGATCTCCAAAGGAGGAGTCATCATGACTTCCTGGGGCAGCCCATTAGACTTCAGTACAGGATTTGTTAGAAAAGTTTCTCCATCTTCAAACCTAATTTATTGGCTACACAACATTCTTCTACATACTTGAATATGGTTATGTTTTCCCTGAGTCTCCTCTTCTCCAGATAAAATCAAACAATACTTTTACCCCATCCTCATTATGGTATAGATTAGGGGCCCATCATCACCCCAGTCTCTCTTCTTGGAACTCTCCAGTTTGTCCATGCCTTTCCTCAGTGTGTCATCCAGAGCAGAATGCCCCACTCCACGTCTGCTCTGTAAAAGACCTAACAAGCCCAGTGGCTAGAGCACTGACTTGAAAATGAGAGTAGATACATTTGCATTTTTTCTTCAAACACTTAATAGCTGTATAACTGTGAGTAAATCACTTCTCTTTCAGGCTCAGTTTTGTCAGCTGTGAACTAGTGATAATAGCATCTACCTCACCATGCTATGTTGTGAGAATACATATGCCAGTAGATAGACAGACAAACAGAGATAGATAGATAGATAGATAGATAGATAGATAGATAGATAGATAGATCATAGAGAATAAAAGAGATATAGACAGAAGGATAGAGCAAGAGAGATAGAAATAAAGATAAAATCTGCAGACACTGATAAATAGGTAGATAGACAGATACACGGATAGATAGGAATGTAAATAATAACTCATTTGATGATATGTTTCTATGCTATGGAAATTATAAAATATTGCATGAATATTATTTTCATTATTATATTTAGTGGAAATCACCGCGGAATTATTCCTGATAGCTAAGTATCTCATAAGGTAAACCAATATTGCATTAGTGTACTTGATGGCCCCTCGATATTATTGACTCCTATTAAGGTCACAGCCCCCTAAGACTCCCCGATTTAAGGGAATGGGAGTCCAAAATCTCCATAAGAACTTGGTACCAAAAATATTTGTGGTCCCCCTCCTCAGAAGAGGAGATCAGGGACATGTCTTCGAATCATTATGCCTTGGGCTCTGTTAGAGCGGGATGCCCATGGTTGGTCCCATGAATGTCATTTCTGCAAAATGGAGTGCACAGGAATGTCCTGGGCTAAAGCACCCTTAAAATCCTGGGAAGATTCGTTTGAGAACAGCTGGATGCCAGAAATAGTCCTGAAGGCTGAGTCCCACCTGCCCCAGGCCACGTTGTCAGGGTTACTTTCGCTTCTGTTTGTGCTGGGTAGGGTTAAATCAGGGATGTTTTCTATGCAAAGCAGCCCTTCCCCAGCAGGCTAGCCCAAAGTCCCTAATCTAAGAATATTAATTTCATTAAAATTGATAAAGCAAACAAGACATACATTTCAAATAACCTAATAAAGTCTGAAATCATTACAGGGTTCAAATATATTATAAAAACATTAATTTATTCAAATGTGAGACTAAAGATAGATACCCCTTGGGGCTAAGACAGTGATGCATGATATTCTTCAGTCTGTTTCTAGGAATAATCTCGGGAAGAAAACATTATCATATTGTTTGAGAACCTGAAGTCCCAAGTACCAGAGTAAACTCTAGGTTGCTATAGCAGCAGAGTCAGCTAATTCCCATTCCTCTCTTGTTTTGAACCACTCCTCCTCTTCCTCCTCTTCCTCCTCCTCTTCTGTCTCCTCCTCTTCTTCCTCCTCCCTCCTCTTCCTCCTCTTCTTCCTCCTCCTTCTCCATCTCCTCTTCCTCCTCCTCATCTTCCTTCTCATCTATTTATCCTTTATATAAAGGGTTAAGGTTATCCTGTATATGAGCAGCTAGTTTGTACAGTGGATTTAGCACTAGACTTGGAATCATGAAGACTCATCTTCATGAGTTCAAATCCAACCTCAGATATTTTCTAGCTGTGTGACCATGGACACATCACTTTTCCCCATTAGCCTCAGTTTCCTCATTCATAAAATGAACTGGAGAAGGAACTAGCCAACCACTCCAGTATCTTTTCCAAGAAAACCCCAAACCCTCAATGAGATCAAGAATATTTGATCACAACTGAACAACAGCCCTGCATATAGTTTGTACAGATTTGTATATATGTTGTCTTGTACTGCAAGCTCCTTGGGGGCAGCAAATATATTTTGTCTGTTTGGATATCTCCAAGCTTAGAACAGTTCCTGGAATATAGCAGGCACTTAATACATATTTGTTCATTGAAACAATAGCAGACATAGACAGATAGTTATGGTGCCATCACAGGATCATAGCTCTGAAGCCGGAAGAGATTTCAGAGGACATCTAGCACAACCTTCTCATTTTATAGTTGAGAAAACTGAGGCCCAGGGAGTTTAAATGACTCCCAAAAGTCATATATGTAGGAAAGAAGGATATGAACCGAAGTCTTGTGCCTAAAATCAGTAGATGCTCTTTAAGGTGCTGCAAATTGGATGTGGACGTAATCCAGAGGGGGTTCTGGAGCTATTGTGGGTTCTTGAACATAGTAGTAACACTATGAATATAAGATTTGGTGGTGGGAGTTTGGGTGGAGAGAGAGGAAACCTGACACATGGTGAGGATTTAATAAATGTTTGTTTCCTTATAGTAAATGTAATCCAACTGGATTTATAGATAGAAAAGGCTTTAAAGATAGTTTATCCCTTCCTTTAGCACACACCACAAGTGAAACAACATTATGAATGACCAAAGGCCAACAGCAACATCAAAATGGGGATAATAGAAGCATATGCCATCAAGTGCTGTTGTAAGGCTCAAATGAGCTCATTTTGTGAAACTTAGTAGGGTGCCTGGTCCATGTAGATGTTATATAAATGCTTCTTCTCTTCTCTTCTCATTGGTAACTCAATAGTGATGTTAATGTACCTGCCAACATTGTGGCCAAGCCTTGGTTCCATACATATTGGATCTTCCCAGTAAACTCCTGGGAAACGGGGGCTATTCTTTTCTCCTTTGTTTCCATCAAAAGGACAATTCTGTGTAGATAGCAGACCTCTACATAAATGTTTGTGAAATCGAATTGAATTTAAATGTATTATGGACTATGATTATGTTCCCATAACAACACCAACCTAGAAAAAGCTCCAACTGTATATAAATATCGACTGACCTTGAGTTTGCTTTTGTTTTCTAGGCTCTTCAATGGTCAACAAGGAATCATCATTCAGAACTTCAGTACAAGATCCATCCTCACCGTCACCAACGTTACACAGGAGCACTTTGGGAACTACACGTGTGCGGCTGCCAATAAGCTAGGCACGACGAATGCCAGCTTGTCTCTTAACCGTGAGTAACAGAAATATGCCGCCTGGGGGTACTGGGATGGTTACCTCTGTCTGTCTCCATGGCTGAGGGACCAAATGCTGGTCCTCGGGGAGCCTCGTCCCTGGTGTCCTTGCATTGGGGGGGGGTGCGTTTGTCTGCATGTTGCTTACTTGCCTAATGAGGAGCTGATCAAGGAGGAATGTGTGACTCCTCTAGAGCTGAGATGTGGCTATTTGAGATGTTTGACTGCTCAGGAAGAAAAAAGAATGACAGTGAGGTCCCAGCTGAATTCTGCCTCCCAAATGGATATGGCTGGCATGGTGTTCCCTTCTGATATTCTGCAGGATTGTAAAACTTGCACCACAGGGCAGGGGCTTTTGTGCTCATTGTTTTCTTTCAGATATATCTTGCAATATTCTAAATTTAGCACATGGTATAAGCAGCAAGGCATGAGACAGCTGATCCTAGACCAAGCCTAGACTTCACAAAGACCAAAAGAGAAAGATTAACAAGAAGAAGAAATCTTTAACACTTGACAACTTTTGCACAGAGAAAATCCAGACATCCGAGCAAACAGAAAAGAACAAACAAGCAATCTCATCCAGACCCGCCCAAAATAATGAAAACTGGTCACAAGCTCTTGAAAAGTTCAAATCCTAGATGACAAGAAAGTTGGTAAAGATTTGGCTAGAGAAATGGGAAATAGCTCAAAAGGAAATCAGGCAAGAAAATAACAGTTTAAAAGGCAGAATTTTGTAATTGGAAAGTGAGGCTCAGAAAGCAAATGAACTGATAAGCAAATTGAACACCAGAAATGACCAGATTTAAAAGGAAAACCAGTCCCTAAAGGTTAGAATTGAGCAATTAGAAGCTAATGATCTCTCAAGACAGCAAGAACGAATAAAACAAAGTCAAAAGACTGAAAAAATAGAAGGAAGCATGAAATATCTCAATGAGAAAGTAAAAGACCAAGAAAACCAGTCTAGAAGGGACAATTAAAAAATCATTGGTCTCCTTGAAAAAGCAGAAATTAATAGAAATTTGGACTCCATACTAAAAGAAATTTGCTTGGAGAAATGGGAAATAGCTCAAAAGTAAATCAGGTAAGAAAATAACAGTTTAAAAGGCAGAATTTTGCAATTGGAAAGTGAGGCTCAGAAATCAAATGAACTGATAAGCAAATTGAACACCAGTAATGACCAGATTGAAAAAAAAACCAAAATATTATAGCCGAAACAAGTCCCTAAAGGCTAGAATTAAGCAATTAGAAGCTAATGATCTCTCAAGACAACAAGAACAAATAAAACAAAGTCAAAAGACTGAAAAAATAGAAGGAAACATGAAATATCTCAATGAGAAAGTGACAGACCAAGAAAACCGGTCTAGAAGAGATAATTTGAGAATCATTGGTCTCCCTGAAAAAGGATAATTTAATAGAAATTTGGACTCCATACTAAAAGAAATTACTCAGCAAAATTGCCTTGAAGTCCTAAAACAAGAGGGCAATATAGACATTGAATGGATCCACAGATCACCCTCTACACTCGACCCAGAAAGGACAACGCCAAGGAATATAATAGCCAAACTTAAGAGCTTCCAAGTAAAAGAAAAAATCTTACAAGAAGCCAGAAAGGGACAATTCAAATATCAAGGAGCACCAATCAGGATGACACAGGATCTGGCAGCCTCCATGCTAAAAGATCGCAAGGATTGGAATATGATATTCAGAAAGGCAAGAGAGGTGGGCCTGCAACCACGGATCAACTACCCTTTGAAACTGACTATATATTTCCAGGGGAAAGTATGGGCATTCAACAAAATTAAAGATTTCCAAGTATTTGCACAAAAGAGACCAGGACTAAATGGAAAGTATGATATCCAACCACAAAAATCAAGAGAAACATGGAAAGGTAAATAAGAAACAGAGGGGAAAGAAAGAAAACTCATAATTTTTAAATTTGCCTTTTTACGGCCTCAGTAAGATCTAATTATCTGTATTCCTATGTAGAGAAATGTTATGTATAATTCTCTGTAGTGAACTCTATTCACTATTATAGTATTCACTATTATAGTAATCAGAAGAATAATTCATAGGGAGGTGATGGAATACTAAATGGTCTAAGATGATATGGGGGGTGGGAAAGAGGGGGGTGAATAGTAGGGGACACCAAGAGAAACATGAGAGAATAAGAAAAATAGGATATTCTATTACACACAAAGACGGCATGGGAAGGGGAGGGGACAAATACTATTATAAGAAGGAGAGGAAGAGAGCATTAAGAGATAATATTTAAGCCTTACTCTCAGTGTAATCAACCTGGAGAGGGAAGAGTAGCTATATTATCCATTGGGATATAAAACTCTATCTAGTTCCCTGGGGTTAAGATGGCGGCAGAGTAAAAAGAAGCTCTTAACCTCTCCTGACCGAAACACACAAGATTCCTCAAGGGGACATAAAAACAAGTCCAGACGAAAGGAGGAAGCCCACAACAGGGTGCAGCGTGGAAGGTACGTGGAATCGGGACATTTCCATGCTATAAAGGGGTGAAACAGCTCTCACTAAATCGCAGGCTGAGCAACCATCCCACCCCCACCCCCTCCACACACACCACCTATAGCACTGAAGCCAGCTAAAAAGAAATAGAGTAAGTTTGGGGCACCCATCGAGTCATTGGCAGTTCCATGGCCTGTTCCTGAGAGCAGCAAGATTTAGGTCCCCAAAAAGCTAAAGAATGCACACGAACTCTGAGCGTGGGCACAGAGCGCGGGCTCAGAGTGTAGGTGGGGGCGGAGGCTTGGGTGGAGGCAGACACAGCCTTGAGCTAAGGCTCTGAAACCCTGAGTCGGGAACCAGTGCAGACGGGTATACGACTGTGGAAGCAGTGCCCTGAGACTTGTAAAGAAACCTCCTGCAGAGGATCAAGCAAGGGAGTCCACCAGGGGGCTTGACCTTGTAAAAAATCAGACCTCAGACCTCAGGAGCCAAAAGACCGCAGACAGTCACTGAGCGCGAGGATAAAGCTGAGAAGCTGCTGGGCTAATGATGGCTACCCAGACTCAGGAAGTTCAGAAGAGAAAGATTAACAACAAGAAAAAGAAGTCTTTAACACTCGACAACTTTTACACAGAGAAAATCCAGACAACCGAGCAAACAGAGGAGGAGAAAAACAAGCATCCGGACCCTCCTCAAATAAAGAAAATGGGTCACAAGCTATGGAAGAGTTCAAAACGGAGATTTTGAGGAAGATGGAAGAGGTCTGGCAAGAAAATAACAGTTTAAAAGGCAGAATTTTGCAATTGGAAAGTGAGGCTCAGAAATCAAATGAACTGATAAGCAAATTGAACACCAGAAATGACCAGATTGAAAAGGAAAACCAGAAGATTATAGCCGAAAACCAAAAGATCATAGCCGAAAACCGAAAGATTATAGCCGAAAACCAATCCCTTAAGGCTAGAATTGAGCAATTAGAAGCTAATGATCTCTCAAGACAACAAGAACAAATAAAACAAAGTCAAAAGACTGAAAAAATAGAAGGAAACATGAAATATCTCAATGAGAGAGTGACAGACCAAGAAAACAGATCTAGAAGAGACAATTTGAAAATCATTGGTCTTCCAGAAAAACCAGAAATTAATAGAAACCTGGACTCCATACTAAAAGAAACTATTCAGCAAAATTGCCCTGAAGTCCTAAAACAAGAGGGCAATATAGACATTGAAAGGATCCATAGAACACCCACGACATTCGATCCAGATAAGAAAATGCCCAGGAATATAATTGCCAAATTCAAGAGCTTCCAAGCAAAAGAAAAAAATCTTACAAGAAGCCAGAAAGAGACAATTCAAATATCAAGGAGCACCAATCAGGATCACACAGGATCTGGCAGCCTCCACGCTAAAAGACCGCAAGGCTTGGAATACAATATTCAGAAAGGCAAGAGAGCTGGGCCTGCAACCACAGATCAACTACCCATCAAAATTGACTATATAATGGCATGGGGGATGGGAAAGAGGGGGTGAATAGCAGGAGACACCAAGAGAAACTTGAGTGAATAAGAAAATAGGATATTCTATTACACACAAAGAGGGCATGGGAGGGAGAGGGGACAACTACTACTATAAGAAGGAGAGGAAGAGAGCATAAAGAGGTAATAATGAAACCTTACTCTCAGTGTAATCAACCTGGAGAGGGAAGAGTAGCTATACTACCCATTGGGAAATAAAACTCTTATCTAACCCTTCTGAGAAAGTTACAAGGGATAAACCAAGGGGAGCAGGGGAGTGGGGAGGTCAAAAAAAGGGAGGGGTGAAGGGGGAGGGAATTCATAAGGCCTTTAAAAACAAAAAGGGGGGGAAATAACGGAGAGGGGAGAAAGGGAAGTTAATCAAGGGAGGGGAAAAAAAAAAAAAAAAAAAAAAAAAACCACTGGTTTTAAAGGAAATAGTTTAAGGAGAAGGGATAGGAATGGGGGAGGATTTGAAAATGTAAGCAAATGCACAACTGATGATTATAACTCTGAATGTGAATGGGATGAACTCGCCCATAAAACAGAAGCAAATAGCAGAGTGGATTAGAAACCAAAATCCCACCATATGTTGTCTACAAGAAACACTTATGAGACGGTGGACATACACAAGTTGAAAGTTCAGGATTTGAGCAAAATCTTTTGGGCGTCAAATGAGAAAAAGAAGGCAGGAGTGGCAACTGTGATTTCTGACAAAGGGAAAATAAAAATAGATATGATTAAAAAAGACAGGGAAGGTCATTAAATCCTGATTAAAGGCACTATAAACAATGAGGAAATAGCACTGCTCAACATGTCTGCACCAAGTGGCATAGCATCCAAATTCATAAAGGGTATACTGGCAGAGCTCAAGAAGGAAATAGACAGTAAAACCATAATAGTGGGAAATCTAAATATTCCTCTTTCAGATCTAGATAAATCAAACCAAAAAATAAATAAGAAAAAGGTAAGAGAGGTGAATGAAGTCCTAGATAAATTAGATTTAATTGATATGTGGAGAAAAATAAATAGGGACAAAAAGGAATACACCTTCTTTTCAGCTGCACATGGTACATTCACAAAGATTGACCATGTAATAGGGCATAGAATCATTGCAAACAAATGCACAAGAGCAGAAATAATAAATGTAACCTTCTCAGATCATAATGCAAAAAATAATAATAATTAGTAAGGGCACCTGGACAGGCAAATAAAAAACTAATTGGAAATTAAATAATATTATTCTTCAAAACCAGTTAGTCAAAGAAGAAATCATAGAAACAATCAACAATTTCATTGAAGAGAATGACAATGATGAGAAATCCTACCAAACTCTGTGGGATGCAGCCAAGGCAGTACTCAGGGGGAAATTTATATCCTTGAGGGCATATATTAACAAATTAAGGAGGGCAGAGATTAATGAATTGGACATGCAACTCAAAAAACTAGAAAGCGAGCAAATTAAAAATACCCAGATGAAAACTAAATTAGAAATACTAAAAATCAAGGGAGAAATTAATAAACTTGAAAGTAAAAGAACTATTGAATTAATAAATAAGACTAGAAGCTGGTATTTTGAAAAAATAGATAAAATAGACAAAGTACTGGTCAATCTAATAAAAAAAGGAAAGAAGAAAACCAAATTGACAGTATCAAAGATGAAAAGGGAGACCTCACCTCTAATGAAAGGGAAATTAAGGCAATCATTAAAAACTATTTTGCCCAATTATATGGCAATAAATATAACAATTTAGGAGATATGGATGAATATTTACAAAAATATAAATTGCCTAGATTAACAGCAGAAGAAATAGAATACCTAAATAATCCCATATCAGAAAAAGGAATTGAACAAGCCATCAAAGAACTCCCTAAGAAAAAAATCACCAGGGCCTGATGGATTCACAAGTGAATTCTATCAGACATTCAAAGAACAACGAATCCCAATAGTATACAAATTATTTGATATGATAAGCAAAGAAGGAGTCCTACCAAAT
>NC_058136.1:77088008-77116798 GCF_016433145.1 Gracilinanus agilis | reverse complement strand
TGAATGCTTTGCTTGTGCTATATTCCACTTCTTCTGCACTAACTGGGGTAGATAACTTGTGACTTCTTTCCATTCTAATTTCTTTAATATTTTCAGAAACGTAAGTATAGTTATTTAGATATTCTGTTGATGTTCATGGATTCTACTGTAGAATTTGCATCCTCTAGGCCTTCCCAAAGAAATGATTCAATATCTGGTCTATTTTAAGGGATTACAACCCTCAAAAATTTCAACAAATCTGTAGTTTCAGTCCTGCTCTCCTGAGTTTTTCCATTTTCCTTGTCATCAAAGATGGATAAAGGTATCCAGTTGTTCTCTGTTTTCTCTTAGGATCTGTGAAAACGATCATCACCATCATGGAATATAGTATAAGCCTCTTCTCTGTTGATTTCAGTTTTTTATTGCATGTTTCACTTGCTAGTTTTTTTTTTTAACCATGTCCCAAAGACTTAGCTTAATTTTCACAATAAGGCTTCTGTGATAAAGGAGAAAAGCAAGCCCGGGAGGTAACGACTCTCGAGGCTGGTGGACAAGGGTGAGCCCTGAGGGCTCCGTCCACAGCCAATAGAACCTCAGCTCTCTGGCAAGATGGCGACTGCTCCTTCTGGTATTCACAATTCTACAGTCTTTTGAGCCCTGTTCCAAATTACTTTACAGAATGATTACCTCAAACAGCAACTCCACCAACAGTATATTAGTGTTCCAATTTTTCTTCATCACTTCCAATATTTATAATTTTCCTTTTCTGTCATACTAAGCAATTCAATAGGTAGAAGATGATATCTCAGAGTTCTTAAATTCGCATTTCTCTAATGAAGAATGATTTAGAGTATTTTTCCTGTGACTCTACATGACTCGGATTTCTTCATCTGAAAACTCAGGCAGACTCTTCTGAGATCACACAGGAAATAAAGAACAGAATCATAATTGAAACCCAGATCATCTCATTTCAGTGTTTAATCTTTCTAGACCTCAGTTTTCTCATCTTGAAAGTGAAATGGTTGAATTAGATCATATTTATTCCTTTGCATTTCAAAAAAAATCTATGATGCTTCAGTGATTTCAGATTAATTTTGGAGCAGGAAAGTTCAGCCATTTTGAGGTCCAGTTGACTGATATGATTGGCATGTAAGCTCCATCAGGGCTGGGATTACTTTCATTTTCATCTTTAGAGTCAATGAGGAAGTCACCAAGTATTTTTATTAAGTACTTTCTATGTGCTAGCCATCATGAATGTAAAGGAAGACACAAATAACTGTGTGTTTTTATGTGTGCACATGCCGGGTGTGTACGCATGTGCGTGTGTGGGGATAAGAGTGTATATGTGTGTCTCAGTATCGAGGCTTACCAGGATTCAAACTTGTTACTTATTCAAAGCTACTAAATTCAAAATGTATTGTTTCTACTATGTGCTATATAACCTGAACTTAGCAGTGATTGAAACTTAATGAATATTCTTTTAAAGCATAGATATTTATTTTATATATAATATAGCAATAATATAATGTATTATTTGNCCTGAACTTAGCAGTGATTGAAACTTAATGAATATTCTTTTAAAGCATAGATATTTATTTTATATATAATATAGCAATAATATAATGTATTATTTGTTATAAATATATTAAATTATAATAAATATAAGTATCCAAGAGGAACAAATTCTCCCATTAGCTATGTCTAAAAATTCCGTCCCTGTCTCATTCTCACTGCCTCCTCTCCTTCCCTAAGAAGGCAAGTAATATGATATGAGTTTAGCAATTATTATCATATAATACATATTCCCTGTTCATCATCTTATCAATAGACATATTGCTTATACCAGAGAAAAAAATCATGGAGAAAATAAAGGGAAGGATGGTATGTTTAAATATGCATTCAGACTCTAGTTGTCCTGTGGTAGTGGATAGCCTGTTTCATCTCGAGGCTCTTGGAGTCATCCTGGATTCCTAGCCATGTTGAAAATAGTTGTCATTCACAATTGATCATCATACATTATTGCTGTTCCTGTGCTTAATGTTCTCTTATTTTTGCTCCCCAAAATGGTTGGATCAGTTCACAGTTCTACCAACAATGTATTAGTGTCCCTGTTTTCCCACATCCTCTCCAGCATTTGATATTTTGCCCTTTAATCATGTTAGTCCATCTCATAAGTTTGAGATGTTATCTTAGAATTATTTTAATTTGCATTTCTCTAATCAGTAATTATTTAGAGCAATTTTCACATATATATGTGTGTACATGCATACATACATACATACATATGTATATAACTTCAATTTCTTCATCCAAAAGTCATCTGTTCATATCTTTTGACCATTTGTCATTTGGAGAAGGTTCATACATAGATTTGACAAAGTTTTCTATATATTTTAGATGTTAGACCTCTCTCTGAGAAACTGTCCACAAATTTTCCCCCAACTTATTGCTTCCCTTCTAATCTTGGCTATATTGGTTTTATTTGTACAAAAAGCTCTTCAATTTAATGTATCCATATTATTCACTTTACATTTCACAATTATTTTATATCTTCTTCATTCATAGATTCTTCTCTTGTCCATAAGTCTGATGGGTAATATATTCCCTGTTCTTCTAACTTGTTTGTAATATCACCCTTTATATCTAGGCCATGTATCCATTTTTATCCTATTTAAGTAAATGGCATAAGACACTGGTCTATGTCTAGCTTCTGCCAAATTGCCTTCCAGTTCTTCCAACAATTGAATTATAATTCCAAAAAATGTGGAATTTTACCTTTGTTCAAACACAGTCATTATAATCTTTTAGATTGTTTATTGTATGCCTATTCTGCTCTAATGATCTACTTTTCTCTTTCTTAGTACCAGATAATGTTGATAATTACTACTTTATAATATAGTTTAAAATCTGGTACTGCTAGAAATACTTTTCCAAAAGTTCAATATTATTATCATTGTTATTATTGTTATTATTACTGTTATTATTATTATTCCTTTTGCTATTCTTGACTTTTTGTTTTTCCAAATGAATTTTGTTACTTTTTCTAATTTGGCAAAATAATTTTTCAGTAGTTCAATTCAGATGGCATTGAAGAAGTAGACTGGTTTAGATGATTTTCATTTTAATTAGCTCTGACTACACATGACCAATAAATATTTCTTCAGTTATTTAAATCTGACTTTATTTGTATAAAATATTTTATAATTATGTTAAAATGGTTTCTGGATTTGTTTTGGAAGACATACTCCTAAACCTTTTATTGTACCTAGGATTAATTTCTTTTTTCTTTCTTTTTTTTTAGAATTTAGAAAATTTTATTTAATTAATTAATTTAGAATATTTTTTCCATGGTTACAAGATTCATGTTCTTTCCCTCCCCTCCCTCCACCCCCTCCCACTGCCAAAGCCCAATTCCACTGGGTTTTCTATGTGTCATTGATTATGACTTGTTTCCATATTATTGATATTTGCCTATGATTAATTTAAATGGATTATCTCTTACTATTTCTTCTTTTAAGACATTGGAAGTGATATACTGATGCGGATGATTTATGTTGGTTTATTTTGAAATGGTTTTGTTACCATTTTGCCAATTCTGATATCTTCAAATACTTTTCCATCTCTTATTGCTATTGCTAGCATTTCTAGTACAATATAAAATAATATTGGTGATAATGGCTGTCCTTGTTTTATTCATGATCTTATACTGAAGGCTTCTAACTTATTTCTATTACAAATAATGTTTGCCAATAGAAATATATACTTCTTATTAATTGAAGGAAAATCCAATTATATCTATGCTTTTAGTTGTTGTTAATAGGAATGGGTGTTATATTTTGTCAAAAGCTATTTCTGGGTCTATTGTTGTAATCACACATTTTTCTTACTTTTTTATTTATGTAATCAATTATATCAATAGTTTTCTTTATATTAAACTATCCCCATATCTGATAAATAATGTTTGGTATTAATATATAGTATTTCTCATATATTGTTGTAGTCTACTGGCTAATATTTTATTTAGAATTTTGACATTTATGTTTATGAATGAAAGTGGTCTATAATTTTCTTTCTCTGTTTTTTGGCTCTTCCTGGTTTAGCTTTCAATATCATATTTGTTTCTTAAAAGGAGTTTTGTAGGGTTCCTTCTTTACCAATTATTCTAAATAATTTATTTGACATTAGAATTAGAGGATCTTCAAATATTTGATAAAATTCACTTGTAAATCTACCTATCTGGTCCTAATTCTTTTTTTCCTTTGGAAGTTCTTTTATAATCTATTCTATTTATTTTTCTAAAATGGGTTTATTTAAGTATTCCATTTCTTTCTCGGTTATTAGTGGATTCATATTTTTGTACGTATTCATCCATTTCACTTAAATTATTAATTTTTTTGGTGTATAATTAGGCAAGTAACTCCTAATAAGTGTTTATTGAAATGGCTTGAAAGCACAAAAAAGGAGGCAAATTTAGCCTTCAATTTTGGGAACAATAGTTGATGCAAAGCAAGATTTGTGGGATTAAACATTAAATTTGCCCCCACGTGAGGCTTTGAAAACTATCCTTGCTAGATTTTTAAAATAGTTTTAAAATTTTGAGTTTCAAATGTTCTCCCTCTCTCCTCCCACCCTTGCCTTCTCTCTCCTTGAGAAAGTTAGAGTGTAAAAGTTTCCTTTTCAAATTTTTACTCAAAAAAAAAGTTATGAAATTTCCCTCTAGCACCAAAGAGTGATTTCCAGCCTTTTTCAGCTCTTTAGTGTCCCCCCCGCAATGGAAACATACTCATGTTGGTCTCTGTGTATGGTGCTTTTTAAAAAAAATTATTCATCCAATTAGTGCATTTGTTGCTACCTAATTAAGAAGGTAGATCATAACACTTAACAAAGATATTTTAGGTCAATTAACAGTTTCATGGGCATTTGCAAATTTTTCTAAAATGAAATTTTAAGTATTTTTATTAGGGCCAGCCTTAAATAATCACTTCCCCTACAAAGGAAAAAAAGGAGCAGTAACTTTCAGGAAAATACAGTTCTTCCTTCTGAAATTTGTGTTTAGACCCATCACTAAATCTATATTTTCTCAAAAGATCATAACGATATCCTTGGTGCACTCTGGTTTATGATATAAATAATATGGTTACCATAATATGGATAATCCTATAATTAGGGTATTTAACTGAGTAAATATCTCTTTAGAAATGACTTGTGTGAGTTAAGGATACACGACAACTTGGCGGGAAAAGAAGACTTGGAAACCTTCCTCTTACAGAAGCAAGCACATTGTCTGTTTGTGACCATCTTTACCGACCTTCCCTAGATCTACTTTGTTCCCTAATTCCCCAAGTCTTCTCTCCTGCTAACATTCATCATGCGTACAGTCCTAGATTGGATTATCCAACTTGCCAAGAGAGGCTCTGAGAGTTCTGCAGAGTCCAAGAATAATATCCTTCCATCTATGATTTATTCTGGGCCTGGGCCCCCTTGGTTTTCACATTCTTGAGATACTCTTGCTTTCTTCCATATTTTAGCATCTGAAATTCAGCTCTCAGGCTCAGTCTCAAATCTCTGGAATGGTGCATCTTTCATTTGAGATTGATTCTTCTTTTCTGAAATGCTCCCCCCCTGTTTTCTTTAGATATTTCTACACTTTTCCTCAGGGCTCACATTTTCACTGCCCAAATAGATACCTTCCAATTGAGGGGACATTACAAAGGAAGCCAACCCATTGGCCTTTGAATGCCCCCATTTGAAAGCTTCTAAAATGTTCATTATAGAAAACGTAATAAAAACTCAGCTTCCCCAAATTGGTTTGGTTGTAGCTCAAGGGCCAACCCTTGACCAGGGCACCCTTTCACAAGTCTTTGATTCTGCCTGCAATTGAATTATTCAGCCAAGGCTAAATGCCTGGTGGCTAGGGTTGGACTCTGGCACTCCAGTACAAGTGGACCAGCTGGAAAATCACTCAGCTGTTTTTGAAATATGCAATATTTTCTCATAGTAACTGACACTGGCACAGGAAAAATAGCCCCTCACTTCTACTAAAAATCAAGGTTTTAGCATTAAAGTCAATGTTTATGGGCATGATTTTGCTGATTTGAGAAAACTTTTTTTCCCTTTTGAATATTATTTATATCTTGAAAAGAGATGCTACATTCCCTCAAAAAACTTTTAGGGAGAAATGGTATTTAATGAAATATTTAATATTTATATGACAATAGCAAAACGAGGAGACATTTCAAAGTCAAGGTGTCATCCTAACAGATAGGTAACTCAAGTCAAATTTGGCACTAGATATCTAGAGGCAGGTAAAGAAATAGAGAGAAAGAGATGAGTAGATCAATAAATAGATGGATAAATAGACAGATGAATAGACAGATAGATTAATTAATAGATCAGCCAATCAACCGATAGATAGACAGACCCATAGACTGCTAGATTAGATAGATAGAATTTATTTGGAAAGATAGATGGCTAGACAAATGAACAGACAGAAGAGTAGATAGATAAATACATGGAAGGAAAGAGAGGGAGAGAGAGAAAGAGAGAGAGGGAGAGAGAAAGAGGAAGAGGAAGGAAGGAAGGAAGGAAGGAAGGAAGGAAGGAAGGAATAAAAGATAAAGATACAGTGCTATGCCAGAGCCAGCTCATACCAGATTGAGAAAGCTGATAATTAAATGTTTAGTGGAAGAATTTATACCTCAGAAATCAGCAAATGCTATAAAACAATAATTACCCTATTGTTTTATTGGTTGTTTAGAAAAATATGGGAAAATGTTAATGGTGAAGATTAATCTTCACAGTGTGTCCTGTGTACATTATTTTTCCTGGAGAACCAGGTAAGCATTTACCAGCCTATTCCTGCTTAGATAGATGTGGATGATGATGTGGATGAATGACAGGTGAACATAGATATACTATGTACTCATATGTATGTATGTATGCATATATACACACAATAGGTATTTTATATTTTTATTATTTTGTCAATTAATTATTGTCTATTATTATTCATTACATTTTCTACATTATGCATATATATATATATAATACACGCTTTGTGTGTTTGGTCATTTATTAGTTGCATCTGACTCTTCATGACTCCATTTGGGGTTCTCTTGGCACTTGAAAAGATTGGGTACACAATGTTCAAAAAGCTTTCTTTTTCACTTTTTGTTTATTCCTTTAAATTCCATCCTACCCTCCAACAATTGTAGACTGCAGCACATTTGGGGATGGCAGAACTCTCACTACTTGACTGGAAGCTCATGAGTAAGGGCACAATGTTATGATCATCTTTATAGCTCCCCCAACAACTTTCATGGCTTGTTCATTTGTTTTTGTGCTCATAGTAAATGTTTAATCACTGGGATTTAAGTGAATGAATATTTCACACTGTTTTGAGACTCACAAAGTGCTTCCCTCATCACAAACCTAGAAGGTGGGTAGGACATACACTATTTTCCCCTTTTTATTTCGGAGGAAACTGAGACGCATAGAGGTTAAGCAACTTGCCCCAAATCCCAGAGTTAGTAGGTATCAGGACTAAGATTTAAACTTAGTTCTATCTAACCTGGGACCAGTATCTTCCCAATTCAACATGGTGCCTTTCGTGAATACTAAAGCTCGATTCTTAGCCATCTAGCAAGAGCAAATAATAATTTTATCTTAGTAGAGCTACTCCTAGTGTTCATTAATCCAATAAATACCTCAGTAGGAATGAATTCTGTACCCAGTGCTTCCCTCAAAGAACTTAAGAATCTTGGTTGCAGAGACCAGACCTACAAGAAGTGTGCTTCAAAATATTTATTGATATAACTATACCAGTTCAATTTGCTTGTTGAACTGAATTCAATTTCATTCCTTATCTTTATCTACAAAATCAATGACATTTGTATGTATTCTTTTTATTCTGTCTATGTTTATATAGGTCCTTGTTGTCTCTCCTCATGAAATGCAAAAGCACTTTGAGAGTCAGGATTGGTTCATTCTTTGAATTTTTATTCCTGGCAGAAGAAAGTGACAGGTACATGATAAGCAGTCTAAAATGTTTTTAATATAGATCAGTGCTGAATTATGTGCTATAAAATATAATTGGAGTCTCTCGGAGAATCAAAGAAATAACTTCTTGAAGAGGAAATTGAAGCACATATCTGACCAATAAGGGCCCCTTTGCACAGAGTTCAAAGGAAAAGATGGATATCAATTGGAATTTAAACATTTTATATGAGGTGGGCAATTCCTCCAATAATGTAATTGTCAGCATGCACCACAGTGCCTTGAATATAGAGGTGCCTAATAAATGTGGACTGATTGATTGACTGATTGATTGATAGTCAGACATCCATACCTGTAGGAATCTTATCCCTATAATCCCAAATATCTACCAAAGAATATCCATCAAACAGGCTTGGAGCCTTTTTACCTGTTTTTTTAAACCATTAACTTCTGTCTTTGTACTGATATAAGTATTGGTTCTGAGGAAGAAGAGTGGCAAGGACTAGGCAGTTAGGGTTAAATGACTTACCCAGGGTCACACAGCTAGGAAATGTCTTAGACCTGATTTGAATCCAGGTTCTCCCAACTCCAGGCTTGGAACTCTATTCACTAAGCCACCTCTCTGTTCCTGGGAGCCTTTTCCTATTAGGTTTGTTGCAGAAACTAATAGAATATTTGGACTCTCCTTTGTACCTGACTCTCACTCCATAACCAGATTATTTTTGTCCAGTATCTGTATTATTCTCAAGCATTATAGTGGATTCAGTGGTCAGCGTAGAGTCAGGAAGACCTGGGTTCAATTCTAACCTCAAAAAAAGAAAGAAACAGCTCCTGACATTAAGGAGAAAATTCTAAAATAGGAGAAAACATAGAAATGATGAGGCATGTCCAAAAAAGAAATAGGAGAGTTGAGAGATCATCTGAGAGGCCAAATCATTAGAGGACCAGGACAACCATGCTTGCTACACAAGGTGGGTTTAGAGTGAAGTCTAGAAGAGAGACGTGGAAAGTAATTGGGGATAGAGCAGAGAGCATTCCAGGCATGTGCATAAGCCCATGAAAAATCACACAGATGAAAGATGATGCCATTTTGAAGGAATTAAAGGGAGTCCAGTAGAGCTGGATATTACCGAGTGTGGTGGGAAGTTCAGTGTCAAAAGACTGAAAACCTATGAAAGCACCAATTTAGAAAGAGTTTTTAGCTCCAAGCAAAAGACATATATTTAAGCTTAGGGGTTATAGGGGGGCTGCTAAGAGGACACAGTTTACATTCTGACAGTCTGGGCTCAAATCTCACTTCTATGTGACCTTTGACATGTCACTTATCCTCTCTGGGTATTATCTACAAAGAGAAGAGGTTGGAGTAGATCATCTCTAAGGTCTCTCCTAGCATGACCCAGCTGATTTGATTGTTATGTAAAATAGTCAATTATGACAGGTTTTTGAAAGAGTCATGCTCCCCTTTTTACCAGTTGTTTTGCAGAGAAAGTGATAAGGTGGGAAAGAGTTTGTCCCCCTAAACTGGAGTGGCAGTAATGTCAGGATAGAGATCAAGGCAATCAATAAACTAAGAGGAAAAGAAGGTGAAATTTCAAGAGTTCAGGAGATCCAGAGAGGCTGCTCCTCTGCTTTGGTGGAAAAAGAGTTCCTATGCCAGTTCTCCTGATGAAAACAAAAAACAAAAAATACAGAATTATCCCATGTACTGTCTGCTCAGGGGGGATTAATTTTTTTTAATAGGAAGCCCTTTCCTCCTTGATTTCTCTAGTTTGATACTTGGATGTGATACCTAAAAAAGACATAAATCAATGAAAGAAGAAGAGGAGGGAAGAGAAAAGGGAGAAAGGAACAAATGAACAAACGAATGAATGAAGTCATAAACAAAAATATACATAGAACCCAAATGTTATATGACATCCAAAATGAGTAAAGACTTTAGTCATTTAGCAAAAATTTATAATTTTATTCTTAAAATAACCACTCAATCAAAATGATAGTCACATGTATACTATGAGATCATCACCTCTCACATCCTCTATGTCACAAAAGCAAATTAGATACAGATCTCAGAAGTGCCACTTGTCTCTTTCATTAGCAGCAGAATTAAAAATGCATTTCTGGATTGTTAAACCAAGAAATAAAAAAGCTTTCTTCACAGAATAAACATTAATTAGATTTTTCAAAGAATCATCTAGTCTAAGAGACAAGATCTTAAGGGATTTCATCAGGTCTGTAAGGGAAAGATGCAGCTACAGCTGTCTGTAAAATGTTCTTGCTTCATTGCAAGCCCCAAACCACAGCATTCTGAACCAATCCCAAAGGCTTTACACTCTTTCTATAATAGACAAAGATTTCTAAATAATTGTGGGCTTAAGGTAAAAAATGGAAGGGTTCTTATAAATGACTACCTGTACTGTGTCACATATAACATAGCTCAAGTGCAAAGTGTGATTATAAAATCACAGATTTGGAGTCCCTCTGGGCCAATGTCATTTTACATCACAGAAATAGAAGCCCCAGGGGTTAAGTGACTTCTCTAAGACTACATGAGTAATAGGCAGCAGTGCTAGGATTCTAACACAGGTTCACCATCTTCAAATGCAAACTTCTTCCTACTGAACCATGACACAATACATTGTTTAGGAAATGTTCTTTCTAAAATGACTAACAACAGCACTACAAGTTTGTCTTTACTTCTCAGCATCCTAGAGTGAAAGCTTTTGAAGTATTGGTTTCCTTTACATCTGTTAGCTCATCCTTGGTAGAAAAGAAAGAATATTAACAAGACAAGGACTTCCAAATGCCTCAGGACCAAGCACTGTTTGCATCCTCCTAGGAGCCTTGTAGGGACCAAGACACCCTGGACATCTCGTTGATGAGTCAGTGCGGAGAGCCATATTGAATCTATTTGAACTGCCCGTTGGTTTCCCCTTCAGGGATTATTCTGAGAGCAGAAGGTGCCAGAAGTGAAGACTCCATGTTGGCCTGTTGGTTTAGCCCCCAGCACAGCCCTCTGTATGGACATTAGACCCTCATTTGGACCTGTTGAGTTCAGGCTTGGTAGTCTTCATGGAACCAAGCCACAAGGATCGGAACTTAAGGACTGCTAGTTTTCGGCACAGTGATGGGCCTGGGAATACAAAGACTAAAGCAAACCCTGCCCTGCCCACAAGACAGAAGAGATGGATCTGCAAGTTGTATGCAAAATGAATAAAAGGGAGGGAGTGCTTGGAGGAAGAGAGAGTGGGAGGAGGCAATAGAAGATGGGGGTGATCAGGAGATGCCTTAAGCTGACTCTTGAAGGAAACTGCAGACTCCAATGAAAAGATGGAGATTAGAAAGGAGTCGATTTGAGGTATGAGGAACAATCAAGGCATGGAGAAAGACAATGGAGTGGTGTGGAGGAAAGGGTGTAAGAAGGCCAGACTAACTGGTCCAAAGATGATACATGGAATTAGGCTGGAAAGATGGGTAGGAGCTCAATTGGGAAACGCTTTAAATGCCAAGGAATAGCTTCCTTTTTCTTCTAGAGGCAATCGGGATCCAGTAGTTTCCTGAGGAGTGGATTGACATAGAACATACAGAATTCCAGAATCTTGGCGTTAGGAAGGCCCCTCAACACTATCTAACCCCACAAAGACCTGAATGAAAATCCCTGCCCAAGACCCCCAAGCCCACGTCTCGTCTATGACCTCTAAAAGTATTCCTGAAAACAAGCTTTGAAGAACTCTAGGAAGGGAGAATGCAGGCATGTTAATAATCGGAGCTTACGTGTAAAAAGTTCATGGATTTAGACCTAGAAGGAACTTTGGAGGCACTCTAAGGTGTCTAGGTGGCATTGTGAATAGAATGTTGGAATTGGGGTTAGGGAAACCTGAGTTCAAATGCTGACTCAGACACTTATTAGCTGTGTGTCATTGGTATATCATCTGTCTGCTTCACTTTCCTCAACTGTATAATGTGAACAATGGCAGTACTCACCTCAGTGGACTCTTGTGAGGAGGAATGATTTATCATATATAAAGGCACTTTGAAACCACCCAGCACCATAGAGATGCTAAATTATTATAAATCAACTCTAATGAGCTCATTTTATGGATGAGGAAAAGAAGGACTAAAGAAGTCATGCAACTTGCAGAAAGTCACAAGGAGAGAGCCTGGAATAGCAGATCAAGGGCTGACCTCTGAGTCAAAAAGTCCAGAGTTGAAATCTTACTTCTCATGAAAACTGGATTAGGTGACCCTGAGCAAATTACTGAACCCCTTTCTTACCACTCTAGAAGAGAAGTACTAAGACATAGTGGACAGTGTGCTGACTCTGGAGTCAGATAACTTGGATCCCAATCCTGCCTTTACTGGTTACTGCATAGACAAGCCTGGTCAACTCACTGGGCCTTGTTCCTTCCTCTGTGGAATGAGATTATTGGTGCTGATGGTTCCTGAGGTTCCTTCTAGCTCTTGACTGGCAATTATAAGTGGCAAGTTCACAGACAAATTTCCTCACCAGAATCCTGGGCTGTAGGCAGTGCATTTCCCTCATTTTTATAAAGAAATGCTGAAGCTCAGAGGTATATGTGTGTGTGTGTGTGTGTGTGTGTGTGTGTTTGAGTGTGTGCACATGGATTCACATCATGCTGGTGATGATGATGTGGTAAATGAAGCCATCTACCATTTGTTATTTGGTTGCATGCATTGTGGAAGTTTTAGCCATCATTACAACCAAATTTTATTTTCCTTCAGAAATGTCTAAGAGAAAATCCAGTTAATGCCTTCAGGTATAGGTGTCCCACCTAGTCTGTGCAGAATGCCTTGAACAAGGAAAATGAACATGTATGATGTTGGAGGTACCCAAGCTCAGCTCATGCATGGAATCTTATTCAGGCAGCAGTGAGGATGAAGAAGTCTCAGTTAAAATGGAGCCTGAAATTTCAGCTGTTTACTCATCTTCTTCCCTGGGAGCAATTAGAATTTCCTGGAATCTCCACAACCCACTTTTCAGCTTTTGTTTGGACTTGCCGCAGGTCTGCAGGCCTGATGGGCACTTTCAGGAGTTGTGATAAAGTATATAGGATGGAGATCAGGAACGTCAAAAATACTTAGATGCCTTGTTAGAGTTTTCAACTCTAATGAGGACCTGACTGCAGAGCCAACAAAAAGCCCATTTTACCTAGAAACTTACTGACATTCTAATAAAAGAGCCAAATGGGGTCATTTTTTAAAATTCCAAAATTAATTAGAAAAAGGAAAGTATGATATGATGATCTACATCTGCTGTAATGTCCAAGTTTGTCATCATATCTCATGTCAAATTTAAACTTGGGGAGAAGAGAATTAACGCTCATTAAAAAATAGAAAATTTTAATTTTGTTGCCATTCTATCCTATCTACCCTCCATGTTCTAGTTAGTTTTATGCCAAAAAGTATAGTTGAGGTTTCTTCATTCTGTTCTGAAGTTTGCAATGATTTCACATCACAAATGGTTAATAAACAGGTCTTGAGTCTTTGGCATATGAGAATTAATTGAAGGAATTAGAGATGTTTAGTCCAAAGAAGAGAAAACTTCGTGAGGATGTAACAGCTGCCTTCAAGTATTTGAAAGGCTGTTAGGTAGAAGAGAAGTTGGACTGACTTTTGTTGGCCCCAAACATAGCCAGGATCCATGGATGGAACACAAACATAGATATTGATGCCTAGAAAAAGGACCTAACACTAAGAGCTGTCTAAAAGTGAAACGGCAAGTAAGATGATGCACTCCCCCTCAGTGGAAGTCTTCAAGCAAAGACTGGATGACCACTTGTCAGGTAAAATAGAAAAAGAAAGCTTGGTAAATTAGGAATTTGGTGAGGTGCTCTCCAAGGTCCTTTCAGATTCTTTGATTCTGTGATTCTCATTCTTTGATTTTGTGAAGAGCTAAGCAATTCTTATGGGGGAATACAATGAATAGGCTGCATTTGCCACAAGGATGCCTGTTTAGTGTGTGTCCCTCAGGGCCTTGCTACAATTACCTTCCTAGTTTATTTAATCCTGAGTTCCAAATGAGAAGTTGCACTTACATTGGAATTCCTCACCAGTGTAATTGGAAGAGGTCTTTCCTGATTCTCCCAATTATTAATGTTCTCTCTTTCTTGAAATTACTTTTATTTCTTTTTTGTTGCTTTACATATAATTTGGATTTTTTTACTATATTTGTGCTTTTTGTACCTCCAACCAGAACATAAGCTCCTTGCAGAAACTCTTTGCATCCCAAATATCTTGTATAGTATATCATATTATTGTGAGCCTAATAAATCCCTATTGAATTTCATTTAATTACTAGCATGTTTGAGGCAGGATGATGTAGTGGCTAGAGAGCTGGTAGAATCAAGTCCTACTTCTGCCAAATAATGACTATATGGCCCTGGGCAAGTCACTAAACCTCTTTGTCCTCGACTCTTTAAGATTACAAGTTCAAGAAAAAGTACCAGTCTTCATGAGTGAACAGTTAGGTGGTACAATGACTGCAGGAATCCCTGGTTTCAGTTCTTTCCTGAAAACCTTAACTCTCTCTCTGGCCCTGGGCAACACATTTAACTGCTCAATTTCAATTCCCATCTATAAAATGATGATAATAATAGCAACAGCCTCATGAGCTGTTGTGAAGGTCAAATGAGAGAGTATATGCAAAGTACTTTGCAAACCATAAAGCATTTAAACATTACTATTGGTGTTGATTTTCCTCACCTGGGAGTTCTTATACAAATGAAATCATTGGTCCATCCACATTCCCTCTCCTTATCTAGCCTGGCCTAGTTACTATCTCTACATAGAATCCAAAATAGAAATCATGGAAATTATATTTCTAGTCTTGTATCATCAATCATCTTGTCAATATAAGGAACTGGTAGGAGAATCAATGTGTAGAACATGCATAGATAGACGGAATCATGGAGCTCCTCTGGTTCAAATCCTTCATTTTATAGGGGAGGAAATCAAGACTCTGGAAAGAGAAATGCCTGACCCAAAGTCACAAGAGTATGTATAAAATAATAGATTTTGGACCTTTGGAAATTGGAAAGTGAAGCTCCTAGCCTATGCTATTATAAGTCACCTCAACTTGAACTCAGGCCAAATTTTCAGTGTTAAAAGTATCTGATATCATTTAAATCAATGGGGCAATTAAAAATAATTAATTAATTTAGAATATTTTCCATGGTTACGTGATTCATGATCTCCCCCACTGTCTCCTCCTCCTTTCCAAAGCTGACAAGCAGTTTCACCAGGTTATTCATGTATCATTGTTCAAAACCTGTTTCCATGTTATTCATATCTGCAGTAGAGCGATCCTTTCACATCAAAACCCTAATCATATCCCTACTGAACTACATGATAGATCCTATGCTTTTCTTCTGCATTACTGCTCCCACGGTTCTTCCTCTGGATGTGGAGAGCATCTTTCTCCTAAGTCCCTCGGGCTTGTCCTGGGTCATTGCATTGTTACTAGTAACAAAGTCAGTTACATTTGATGGTGTATCAGCCTCTGTGTACAACGTTCTCCTGAGGCCATTTTTGTTGAAAAAAGAATCTCCATGACCACACTTTCACTCTAGCAGGACATTTTACAAATAATGGCATGGCCCACAAAGAAAGAGACCAGGCAGAAAAATGTACAACATATTCCACTAATGGATCACAGAGTCCAGCTGAGCAGGAGCAGCAGATGTTTATCTTTGTATCTCTCCCCTCCCCTTTTCTCTCTTTAGGAGAGACTTTGCCTAAGCAAACTGACCAATGTAGAATGTGAGATCTCTGCAGGCTAGAAGCAGAGGTTCAGGAGGTTAGGTGAATTATCTGGAGTCACACCACCTCTAAGATTCAGACAGAGAAGTCAAAAAGCATTAGGCCACTCTGTTACATGGACAGGCATCCCAACACCCACAGGATATTTGCCTATGAAACTACAAACATTAGCTTGTTTGATCCTCAGAATATCACTAGCCCAAAATTTACAGTTGAAAAAACTGAGGCAGACAGAGGTTCTGAGACTGGATTTGAACTCAGGTCTGTCCTCTCTCCACTGTGCCCACTAGCTTCTAGGAGGCAAAGGAGAATGTCCTTGGAACTTTGTCAAAAGAGGAAACGGAGGGCTTCCACCATTTCGACGCTTAAGCACGTGTCCCTCTTCAAGGAGAAATAGGCCTTGAATGTCCTCCTTCTCCTAGAGCCAGGTAAAGGCTATGGTTTGCCCAAGGCAGGAGAGGGAAGCTCAGTGGCCCAGCCAGAGCCCTGCTGGCTGCCAGAAGTGACCCCCTTCCTTTCTTACTCCAGAATGTGAAGGGAGAGGGCTTGATGAGAGAAAGCAATTTCCTTTTATGAAACTCTTTCCCTGTATATTGCCGCCTCTTCAGACTTTTTTTAAGGGAACTGAACCACGGCGGGAAACTGATGACAATATGCAATCCAAAGTGATTTGGATTCATAGCAGGATGGCGAATTTCTGAGTGGTTCCATCAAGTGAGGAACAAAGAGCCATCACACGTTCCCTTGAATTTTGTGCCTCGTGTCTAGAAACTAGCAAAGCAGTTGAACATAAACAACTATTACGCAGAAATGCCAGTGACTAGTCAGAGAGCACCGAGACAATTAGCTCGGAATGCAGGTAACCACATGTGGCAGCCACTTATCAATTCCAGGATCATCTCTACCTTCCACTTAGAATGGTGCTTTTAAGAGTGCCTTCCCTAAAGTCATTTTGCTAATATTCACACAGCAACTGTTGCACTAGAAGCTATAGAAATAAAGCTTTTTGGGGAAACACATTAAGATCTGCAATATTTCATCAATTTTATTTTATCACCAGTAGGCTCTTTGTGTCTAAGACGGAAGAGAAGAAGCTCAGAGAGTATAACTGTGGGTACAAACTGATCTCAATAAAATCCAAACATTCTCTTCCTTCCCCCTCCATTAATATATAAACACTCCAAGTGTCTACTCTTAAACTTTTACTAGTATGCCAAATGCATGCCCCCTTTCTCTATTAAATTTCACATGATTCTACCCCATATTTTATACCCAATATATTAAGTACCCAATATTTTAAAATATTGATTCTTTAGAGAGTATGAAAAAGTAATGATGGGGTGGGGAGAGGACTTGACCATTTAGGGCTAAGTTAAAGCTTTCAAGTATGATCTCAGTTATGCTTTTAGGTGACTTTATTCTTGTCCCATCTGATGCCTAGATCATATCTATGTCCCAGCTTCTTGTCTCTTTCTGTACCACTTCACTCATTTCTGTCTTCTGTCTAGATGGTCTGCTGTGTATGCCAGGGATACAACTTCCTCGGTTCCTTACTCTATTGATCTTCACCCAAGAGTTTCCCATTGGTCTTAATTGTTCTTTTTCTATTATTGGTCACCAGGAAGGGTACTTCTACCTGTTGGAGGGCACACTATTTCACAAATTCTCCTTTAAAAAAGCATCAAATACAGCACTAAGGTAATGAATCTAGAAAACCAGAAGAATGGTGTTGCCAAAAAAGAGGTCATTGGTCCCACTGAAATGATGCCAGAGGTCTCTTCTAGCTCCATAATTTCTGTCTCCTTCCTCCCCTTATTTTCTTCTCAATTTCCTTCTCCTTTTTGCTAGCTCCACGATTTTTTCTAGTTTTTAAATCAATAAACTCAGCATCCTATTTTAATTGCTTTGTTTCCCTCTCTCATCCATCTCAGCCCTGCTGATTCTATGCCTAGTTGTCATACGAGTCTCTTCTTTTCATTTCCATTGCCATCTGGATACTGCAAGGCTTCTTTCTCTAAAGCCCACTGGAACTGGTGTACTAGGTGTTCCTCATGACTCCACTTTCTTCCTCCACCCAGCCTTTTATATCTATTATCTTGTATAAACATAAGGTGGAAGTAACGCAAATATCATTACCCTGATTTTACAAATGAGCAGATAAAGGGTGAGAAATACTGAGCAATTTTTGCATCATTACATGGGTATCAGAGGGAAGATTTGAACAAAGTTAAAGTCTGGTTATAAGACTAGAAACCTCTGGGCTGAATTAGATTGCCTAATAATTTCCTCAGTGTAGACTGATGGTTTCCTTGGTTTGGGCCAACTATTTGCTAGCCATTTTGGTCTTTTGCTCATTAGAATAGATAGTCAGAAGTTGACTATTCAGAGACAAGCTAATAGGGTGGAAACAGCTGGAGATCTGATTCAAGAAGACCTGGATTCAATCATTGTCAACATTGCCCCTTCTTAATGTGTGCCCCTGGCAAACTCCTTCACCTTCCTTGTTCGCTATATTCTCTTTCAACACAAAGTGATGATGGTCTACACAATCATTGCCACTTGGGAGGGCCATTGTAAGCAGGACATGATGTAATGCCCATAAAATTTCAACTGAAAAGAAATTTATTAGTATCCAATCAAAGACGAGTGATAAGAAAAAAAGAGAGAGCAGAGGCATAATTAATTTTGAAAAACTTTAAGCATATTTCATGAAGTGAAGATTATGAGTCATAAAAGGATATAACAGGAATTCCTTAATAAAAATTAGGAAGGAAGGAGTGTCTTCCAGTTCTGGCGACTGGCTATCTGGCAGAATGGGATGTCTAGGGCATGCAGTATATAGATTAGAATTTTTAACATTATTTTTTTGAAATGTACCCTTTGAAAGGTGTAGTATTGCCTATGGTTTGATACCTTCTAATAACATTCTAAAATCATTTAAGGCAAGGCTAAATTCAATCGATAACTTAGTGAAAACAAAGAAGTAGTTTATTTTTCCATTGATATTGATGGAATTCTTGAGGCTGAGCCATAGACAGGAAATATGTTCCTCTGGTTAAGAACCCTTCATATAGATGAAGGAAGAGACATCCCTATTTAATCCAGCCTACTCAGAATCTCCTTCATCCTGAGAGAATAGATTTGTTGCTCTATCTGACATGGGAAGATGGGTCCAAGGACGGTGGACAAACCCAGTTAGGTTAGTCAAAAGAGTCAAAATGCAGGTTTCTCAATCCTAACTTTATGATAATTTTAGATTGCAAATAAGCAATCTATTTCAATAGGCTTTTTGAAATAGTCCCAGGTGGTACTTTCTGGGATATAATTGCCAAAGCAGTTCATTTATAGCATATAGACTGTCAAAATTCCAAACACACAGCTTTGCCTGTCATCAAGAGAACTTCCAATTTGTTTACTCTTCCAAGCTATCTCCCACACACACACACACACTTATATTTTTATTTGTGTGTGTGTTATTATGAGGCTTTTACAGATCTGCATTTCAGTTTACCAGGGAAAATTGTAATAGCAAGTCTGGATTTTTGGGAATTGCTCACACACTTGATTTGGGGGTTGTAAACTATTTACATCTTTAATTAAATGCCATATTTTATTCTCACTTGGAAATCAAACAGGTTCTTAATTGTTACTCATTATCCCTTTGAATTAGAAGTGAACATTTTTTTCTATATTTTACATATTGAATAGTCAGTTTTCACTGACTCGATAGGTTTTCACATAAATTTGTTGTTTCTGTTGCCCCCAAAGTGAATACTATAAAAGAATACTGGAAAGCAGGTCATATGTGTTTGGTAAGAGCATGTGAGGCACAGATTGCCTCGTTTCCCATGCTGACAGTCTGCAGTGAGTCACAATCTTATAAAAGTAGCAACCACTACTGTTTTTCAAGGTGATAGTTTCTTGACTTTCGTGTTTCCTGACTTTTCGGAAGTCTACACAATTGAATAGCTCTACTCCTGTAGTGGCCATTGGCTGAAATGACTGGACTCCTCTTTATTTATTGGCTTATGATTCCTCTCTCCTCTTCTGAATACTAATTTCTATCCACCTTGCAATTTGGGGGTTGAATGAAGGTCAAAAGTAGAGGAAACAATATGTAAGCTGATTAGTTTCATAAGTGGTCATTTGTTTTCTTTTAAAGAGGGGACTCATCCCAAGTGGAGAAATGACATCCAAAGGCTCTTTTGAAGAGGAGTATGGTGCAAAGAAGCTGGTAGGTTGAAATCTGCCACATGATCCTAGGCAACTTACTGAAATTACTCAATTCTTAATGTCATGATTTTCCTCCTATCCCAGAAAGAGAACTGGGGCTGTAAGGGACTAAATGACTTGATTGGGGTCACATACCTCAGAGGTATTAGAATCAGCAATGAAGGCAAAGCCTACTGACTCCTAGTCAAGTATTCTATTCACTGAGCCCCATTGTCTCTCCTTATGCCGCGCTATGACTGAGATGAACTAGCTGATACTTGAATAATCAGTGCTACATCTATGTCTTGGTTGGAATTAATGGGTTTGCCATTGTTCTTTCTTTGGCCACTTCACTGGTTCCATATCCTTTTGACACCCTGAAATACTCATCTTCAGTCTTCTTTTCTCTACACACTCTCTCTTAGCAAATCTCATAGAATTCCATGGCTTTAATGACACCCCCCTCATATGCAGGAGTCTCCAAAATCTTTATCTCTGGTCCGGGACACTTCCCCAATGACTAGGCAGAGCACCAGAAGCAGAGTCAGGAAGATATGATTTCTGATTTTCCTTCACACACTCGCTGCTCTCCTTTGGATTTCGCCTTCATGTCCCAAGCTGTCTCATCCACCTGGAAGATCTCAAATTCCATCAATATCCTTTGCCTATGAAACTAATGGATTGGAATCCAGAGAGGAGAGCTTCTCCCCAAGTCTCCTTTTAAGGAGGGGTCCCAGGCTAGCTATCTCTTCATTTCTAACCCGACTGAAGTCCTTTGGACTTTTCCATCATGCCTCAGTCCTCCAGGTACCTTCTCCCACATCCCAACTTTTCAGTTACATTTTGCATTATCTTCCCCCAAAAGATTGTAAGTTCCTTGTGAGGAGGGACTTTCTATCTCTATTTGTGTTCTTGGTATTAGGCTTGACACAGAGTATGTATTGAGTAAATTTTCATTGACTGACTACCCGTGTGATTCTGGGCAAGTCAATTCACTTCTGTCTACCCCAGTTCCCTCCACTGTAAAATGTGTGTGGTAATGACCCCTACTTCCCTTCTGCTTCTTAGTTTGGACTATCACAGAAACCTCCTCACTTGTCCCTACTTTTAAGGTATCTGCAGTCTTATCCCTTTTTCACAGCCCTGATCAAATCATTTCTCCAATGTCTGTTGAACCATGTCACTTCCCTGCTCAAAAATTCTTTATTGCCTAAAACAATCCCCTACCACCAACTCCTTGGTCTAGCCCTCAAGGCTCTCCACAATCTGTCTCTAGCTCCACTTTCTCTCATGGCTCTGGTGGAGTCAGTTGCCATCCTTGCTGCCACTGGTTCCCTGGACTCTGATCTATTTTAAATCTAGGTTTCTGCTGTTTACTAGCTGCTGTCACCCTCACTCTTATTCCTACTCTTGGTGGGAAATAACTTTTTTATTTATTCTTTCTTTTTATCCCCAGTGCTTAATATGCTTAATAAATAAGTGCTTATCAAGCTTATCAATTTGTTAGTCCAAATGGCTTGGCTTTGAGCCTTAATTTCTTAACCAATTAAATCATTGCCACACTTCCCATGCCTCATCAAACACCTCTATCAAACTAACCCATAAAGTCTTATGATCTTGGGGTTGAGGAGTTTTCATGAGCGCCTCTGTGTCCTCATTGCCAGGCAGTAGTAGGTCCTGAATGAATTACTGAATCAACGAATGGTGTGGAATCCAATGAATTTTAAGGTCTGACTGAGCTCTAAATCTTTCATCTAATGGTCATACATATTGAAGTAGGTCAAGTGATTTATAGGTATCTTCTTGGATTTTCATAATGGCTTCCAGGAATTATCCACATCCTAATCTATTCAACTTTTTTCTTCTGATTTCTCTTTTTCAAAACAAAGTATTATGATTTACCACCACCTAGATACTCTCCATCACCTAATTCAAAATACACTAAAAACGCTTACGTTATTATAAAATAAATGAAGGAAATTTCTCTCCTTTTGTCTTCCCATTACAACTTCTATGAAATCAAATTTGACTCCCTTTCAATAAATAAATACATACATAAATAACAAATAAAGCAATTAATAAAGGTGTCTGTAGATTAGGATACCCGGTATGTTGTTTTCCCACAAAGAGCCCATTTTAGTTTTGCCAACAAATGGACCCATTTCCTCTATAATAGCCTGAATTAGCTCCACTTTTTAAAAGATCTTTGTTTCAAGCAGCAAAACAACTTTGAAAGTACAAGTAGGAACTTTAAGTAAAGATAATGTGGGATCGTATCCAGAGGCCTGGATGGGGAATCCCAAAGAACTGAATGTGAAGGCTACTCTAGACATTTACTAGACCTTGAATAAGTCACTTAGCCTCAATAGGCCTAAATCTTCCCTTCTGTGAAATGAGAGAATTAAACCTAATGGCTTATGCAGTCTCTTCCCATGACAGAGTGAGGATCCTAACAATAGGAGTTCATGTTTATTGAGCACTTCAAGGTTCACAAAGCACTTTTCTCACAAGGCTGGTAGTATAAGTAAATTATTATGATCTCCATTTCACAGATGAAGACACTAAGGTATGGAAATGTGGTTGGCACCCTACCTGTTGAGCCAAAGCAGCTGTGTAACCCAAGTTTTGTCAGAAAAAAAATCACATAATCTCTGATCAGTGGCCAACGAATTCAAAGTATTTTCATAAGGAATTCCCACAACCTCAATCAACAAGTAGGCATACATTCAACCTCTGCATAAAGATGTCCAAGGAGAGGTTATCCTCTTTGGGATAGTGCTCAGGGTTAGGAAAGTGTTCTTGATATTAAGCCTAAATGGTCAATTTTATAAAAGCTGCTGCTCCCTCTGTAGAGAGGGAGCAAAGTAGAGAAAGTCAAATCCAGCCCTCTCCCCATTGTTGTCACAATACCTACTCTCAGAACTCTTTTCCACTACTTTGAAGTTATTTACTTAATATTGTTGCCACCAAATTACATTAAATTTTAATTTAAATTATTTGCTAGGATTTTACATAAAACTGTAGCATAGAATGATATAAGGAATCTATTCACCCAATGATGATTCAACAAATACTTAAAAAAGTCAGCCCTAGAATAATAATAATGTTGTTGTTGTTGTTTTCCTAAAGATGCCCATATTGAAAGTACCATTGCCTAAATTTAGATGGCGTAAGAAACATCTTTATTATTTAATGAGAAAAATATGTACACACATATTCTATAAGATTTAGGGTTGGATTTTCTAATCCTTATGACATCAAAAAGTTTTTGGTTTTATTTTCTTTTTCTCCCTTGTTTCTTCTCATTTAAACTTGAGTATTGGAGGGAGAACAGTAAAGGCATATATATATGTATATATATATTTATATGTAAATTGATTTACATATGTATATGTATATTTATTTTAATAGAACTTGGAAAATCCTAGGAGATAGATGCTTCACTGTTGTTTGTTTGTTTGTTTCTTTTTAATACTGATAGAGTTCACTTTGCATATGAACCCAAATGCTAGGAAAATTTAGGTAACCTCCAATCATAAAACAGACAACAGTCTTTTAAACTGTTTAGAATAAATAATTTTGTGATGGGCCAAACTTATGAGAGTTGTCTCAAATTCTATTTTAAATTATTTCAAATCTGCATATGGTAGTCAGATGGAAACATGGAGAAATTAGAAAATGATGATTAAAATTAAAATTTACTCAATTATGAAAGTGAGCTTTTTACCATGAATCCTATTACCACAGTTAAATGTATTGCTTTTGTTTATTTTTTTATTTTTCTAGGTACAAAATTGAGAGCTAAATTGACATAGTCTAGAGCAGTGGTTCCCAAACTTTTTTGGCCTACCGCCCCCTTTCCAGAAAAAATATTACTTAGCACCCCCTGGAAATTAATTTTTTTTTAATTTTAATAGCAATTAATAAGAAAGATATATGTATTAATGTTTCTACCTTTTTTGTAACATATAGTAAAGAAAGGTGTAAATTAGAAACATTGAACTTTGAAATTATGAAACTATTTATTGAACTCAGAATAGAATGTAATACAAAAAAAGTTAAAACATTTGAAATCATCTTAATGAGAAGGATGAATCTGGTGTGCTACTACAAATTTAGTAATCCTCAGCTCTATTTTCATCAGCAGTAATCTTAAATCACTGTGATTGACTATTTGCAATTGGTTTCCTTTTTTTGTTAATAAATTGGCTACCGCTCTGAATCCACGTTCCACTAAATATGATGAAGGAAATGCAATTAAGAACTCTTGAATTACAGCCCATATTTCAGGATAAGCCAAAGGGATCTCCTTTTGCAAATGCACCTGTGGCCATCAACGTCCCCCTGGATCGCTGCAGCACCCACCAGGGGGTGGTGGTGCCCACTTTGGGAATCACTGGTCTAGAGGAAGAGACTTAAATAATAATTTTAAGATTGGTCTCTGATTCATCCTAGCTGCTTTACTGTTGTCAAGTCATTTGACCTCTTAGAGCCCTTAGGAAATTTTTTAAGACTATGATTTCCAAATGAGTTGCCAAACTACATTAGTGATGAAATATCCCATGCTGAGAACTCTTTAAATAATGAAATCACAGATTAAAACAAAAACAAAAAATTATACCTAATTGGCCATTGTGGATTTTCTAAAGTTATTTTGTTTGGTATTATAACATACCTATGATCTAAAAAAGTCTCTAGATAAATGTAATGCAAAAGATGACAACTGAAATGAATATAGGAGTATCAAGAAACTCATACCATTTACCCCCAAATTATCCCCTTACTGGCATTACTTTATGCCCAATAAGATGCACATAATTCTTTGTTGAATTGAAATAAGATGTAAAGTTATAAAAGGTTTGGGTTAGGGTTACCACAGTTTCCGGGGATTTATTCAAATAAAAATAGCAACATTCTGCAGAAAGGATATCTTTATTTTTTTAATATTTGTATGTTTGCATGTGTGTGTATGTGTGTATAGTTTTTACATATCCACACTATTAACTCAATTAGGAAAATTCCTTCAATCAAAAACTGTTATCCAGTATATTTTGGATGGAGAATTAACACAACTATATGGGTCAGAAGCAATTCTTTCATATATAATAAAGTGAACAAAGGAGTAAAAATAAATTTTTGAAAAGAAAAATATATATGTACTATCAAGCAGCTATAGGAGTGACACATCATTCATATTAAGAGAAATCTAAATTAAAACTGCTCTAACATTTCCCTTTGTCTTATTCAAACTAGCAGTGATGACAAAGAGTGGAAATGTTGTTGGATGGGGCTGAAGAATAGGCATTCTGATGCACTGTGGTTTTTTTCTGTTATATGCTTTTTCCAAATTATGTGTAGATTTAATTTGTAATCATCACTTTTTGACATTTGGTGATCCATGTTCTCTCCTTTCCCCCTCTCCCCCTTGAGACAACAGGCAATAGGAGTTGTGCTATCGTAGAAAATGTATTTCTGCATTCTTCATATTGTGAAAAAAGATACATATCGCTTATGCTAGGGGAAAAAAAACTCATGAAGGAAATGAAAGGGAAAATGATATGCTTCAATCTGCTTTCAGGCTCCATCATTTCCTTCTATGGAAGCAGATAGCCTTTTTCCTCATGAGTCTCTTAGGAAAATCTTGGATTTTTTATTGCCGATCATATTTTTTGTTTTTTTATTAACCATTTATTAATATTCATTTTTAACATGGTTACATGATTCATGCTCCTACTTTCCCCTTTACCCCCCGCACTCCTCCCACCCATGGCCGATGCACATTTCCACTGGTTTTAACATGTGTCATTGATCAAGACCTATTTCCAAACTGTTGATCATTGCATTGGTGTGGTAGTTTCGAGTCTACATCCCCATAATGTCTGCCTCAACCCATGTGTTCAAGCAGTTGTTTTTCTTCTGTTTCCACTCCTGTAGTTCTTCCTCTGAATGCAGTAGCGTTCTTTACCATAAATCCATCAGAATTGTCCTGGGTCGTTGCATTGCTGCTAGTACAGAAGTCCATTACATTCTACTTTACCACAGTTTTTTGGTCTCTGTGTACAATGTTCTCCTGGCTCTGCTTCTTTCACACTGCATCAATTCCTGGAGGTCTTTCCAGTTCACGTGGAATTCCTCGTTTATTATTCCTTTGAGCACAATAATATTCCATCACCAACATATACCACAATTTGTTCAGTCATTCCCCAATTGAAGGGCATACGCTTGTTTTCCGGTTTTTTGCCACCACAAAAAGCGCAGCTATAAATATTTTCGTACAAGTCTGTTTGTCTATGATCTCTTTGGGGTACAAACCCAACAGTGGTATGGCTGGATCAAAGGGCAGGCATTCTTTTATTGCTCTTTGGGCATAGTTCCAAATTGCCATCCAGAATGGTTGGATCAGTTCACAACTCCACCAGCAATGCATCAATGTCCCAGTTTTGCCACATCCCCTCCAGCATTCATTACTCTTCCCTTCTTTCATTTTAGCCAAGAGTGCCTCCCCTAAAGTCATTTTGCTAATATTCAGACAGCAACCATTGCACAAGAAGCTATAGAAATAAAGCTTTTGGGGGAAACACATTAAGATTTGCAATATTTTGTGAATTTTATTTTATCACCAGTAGGCTCTTTGTGTCTAAGATAGAAGAGAAGAAGCTCAGAGAGTTTAACTGTGGGTAAATACTGATCTCAATAAAATCCAAACATTCTCTTCCTTCCCTTCTTTTCTCCTTCCCCATCCATTAATATGTAAACACTCCAAGTATCTTCTCTTAAACTTTTACTAGTATGCCAAATGCATGCCCCCTTTCTCCATTAAATTTCACATGATTCTAGCCCATATTTTATACCCAATATATTAAATACCCAATATTTTAAAATATTTATTCTTTAGAATATGAAAAAGTAATGATGGGGTGGAGAGAGGAGTTGACCATTTAGTGCTAATTTAAAGCTTTCAAATATGATTTCAGTTATGCTTTTAGGTGACTTTATTCTTGTCCCATCTGCTGCCTAGATCATATCTATGTCCCAGATTCTTATCTCTTTCTGTATCACTTCACCCATTTCTGTCTTCTGTCTAGATGGTCTGCTGTCTATGCCAGTGATACAACTTCCTTGGTTCCTTACTCTATTGATCTTCACCCAAGACTTTCCCATTGGTCTTAATTGTTCTTTTTCTATTATTGGTCACCAGGAAGGGCACTTTTACCTGTTGGAGGGCACACTATTTCACAAATTCTAGCAGGCCCACCATACAGAAATGTGTCTAAAATTGGTTCACACTATTTGTAACCTATACAGCACGATGGACACCAGGCTGCGAATAAAACAGGGAGGCTTGATTATAACCTATCTCCGTTATTTCATTTTAAAAATGAGGACAGTAATGGCACCTGTTTCACAGGGTTATTATTATAAGGAGCAAATAAGAGAATCTATGGAATGTAGTTTTCAAATCTTAAAGCATTAAATGTTAATTATTGTTGATAGATGATGGTGATGATAATGATGATGACAACAAAATTGGAACAAAAACCTATTTTATGTGCTTACTGCAATGCTTATTCATCCATTAGGATCATAGATTTAAGTCCTCAAGAAGTCTTTCCGTCCCTTCCCCTCATATATAAAATTAATAAGTGACTGGGGCAGAATTTGAATCTACATCTTCTTGATTCTAAGTCCAATGACAGAGCAAACAAAAAGGGAAAAAATCCTACCAGAATATGTATAGCAGCTTGTTTGTTGTTATCTGACAGAAAAAGGGGAGAAACTAAAAGGATGCACATCAGTTGGGGATTATATAAACAAGCTGTGGTATATTCATGTAACAATACTATTGGGCTATGAAAAAAGAAGAAAAGTAGATTTCAAAGAAACATAGAACAACACATATGAACTGATTAAGAACAGGAGAACAGTTATCCAGAAAGAGCAACCTTATAAGAACAAATACCTTTGATTAATGCAATGGCCACATAGTATGATTGCAGAGATCCAGAGAACCACGGATGAAATGTGTTGTCCACCCCCTAAAAGCAAGGTTCTAGACTCTGGAGGAAAAAATGAAACATCGATTTAGGAAAACAATCAGTGGGAAGCTTTGATGTGCTTGACCGCATATGGTAAGAAGTTTTCGTGTTTTAGTTTTAGTTTTTCCATTGACATGAGTGGTAGGAGGGGAAAAGTATGGGATTATGTCAATTACAATTTTGAGAAGAAAAGAAAATTGTCCAGATATCTGCAAAATTAAAGAACAAAGTATGAAACTGCCACCTTTAAATGGATTTCAATGAAATTGAACAAATATTTATTAAACTCGTATTATATTCCAGGTACTTTTTAAGCATTGAGAATTTTATTTTGACCTGTGATTTCATCACTATAGGGAACTCCTACAGATGAACAATTTCTCATTAATGTAGACACTTAAAAATTTGTCTGGGGTTATTGATCACTTAAGTGACTTACCCCTGGTCACATAGCTAACGTGTGGTAGTGGCTGCACTAGGACACAGGGGTCTTTCTAGCTCCAAAGCCATTACTTCTTCTGCTCTCCACAAGTTTAGGAAGTGTAGCCTAAGGAAGAAAATGAATCTTAAATGAGGTCCATAATTTCACCATAGAACTTAAGTTAAGATTTTTCTGTGACATTCACAGAACCAAAGTCATCTGCATGTTATGTCCAGGACAAATGACTCCAGGAGTTATATTGGTTAATTATCTAATGTCAGCCTACTAGGACAAGTACCAGCCTCTAAGATCTCAGGACACAGTATGATGCTGCTCTTCCATTTATTTGCCCACTGTCAACATTGCTGAAG
>NC_058136.1:77060528-77087508 GCF_016433145.1 Gracilinanus agilis | reverse complement strand
CTCTCTCTCTCTCTCTCTCTCTCTCATACACACACACACACATACACATACACACGCATATATGAAAGAAAGAAAAATCACAGGACTTTAGGAAACCTTGGAGAATATCTACTTCAACTCCATCACTTTTTTGTGGTATTCTGTGAATTGTTGTATTGGAAGTTGTATACACACTTTTCCTCTCACCTTTACCATTCAGGGGGCATCTTGCAAGACTCTAGCTTTGAAGTTTCAGTAGACCTTGGATGGACATGAATAGTGAATATTAGCTATTTTCTTATGTTCAACTTTTAAGGTTCTCAAACTTCTGAATGTATTTTGATTTTTTTTCTTGTTCTCTATTCTCATATAGTTAGTATCTATGTCTTAGTGTAGAGTTTGTTTATGTTTAAGTTTGAACTGAGCCCAAGTGTTGCCATTAAGGTTTTAAATCAGGATTGAATCAGATTTCTGTCAACTACCAGTTTAGCCTTGACAAGTTGAGGGGGCTATAAACCTTAAACCAAAAAAGCTACTTGTACTACCTTGTGTTGGATAGACTCCACCTACATTGTTCTGAAATCATTTTGCCAGAAGATTGGGCTACCTTATTCTTAAACCCCTGCTCATCACTGGTACCCTTAAAATAAAAACATTTCTACCATGATATAGATGATACAGTGGCATAAAAAAGGAATATCTTTCTAGTTATTCTCACATTCATACTTCAATGGATCTGTGATGTCAATGATATGGATGTTCCATCTAGTGATGCTGATAGCAGCTCATCCATATCATCTCATCCTGTGGGTCTCTTGACCACAACTTCTCATCAATCCTTACACAGGGAGTTGATGTAGTGTGCTTAAGGTCTTCCTTTAGATCACAAAAATACTTAATCTTTAGGCATTTCTTCCAAGGAGCCTTTTTGGTTGAGTCCATTAGTCCATTTCTGGTGACTGCTCCTTGCAAAAGTACTATCATTGGAAATTTCAGGTTGAAGAAATTTAGCTCTATTGCAACACAGTATTGGACTCTTTCAACAGGGCTGTAAGACATTATTTTGATTCTTTTTTTCCATAGGATACATCCATGACAGTTGTTATATCCAAAAGGATATATATGTGTATATCGTATATATTAGGTATATATATTCATATATGAGCCATATGCACATACACACATATATGTTTATAATATATTGCTATTATAGTACAGGGGGTTATTTGTTGTGTTCATGCCCAAAGTCAAAGAATAAGATCTGGAAAGGCCTGGTTTCCATCTGCTTTCTTTTTCAACTTTTTTTACTTGTTCTGCTTTCATCAGCATATATGTATCTTCAAATGACTAGATATTCAGTATTTATGTGGTCAGCCCCAGTATGTGATATGCTCTTTTTTGAATGGTTTATGAATGTCATATGTAGACTTTATATGAAATGTGTGTAGCCTGAATTAAATTTTCAGGAAGCAATTATTTATGTAAAGCTAAACAATGGAACTTCTTTTATTCTATCAGATATGCAGTTATTTAGGTAGAAAATTGATACTTGGTTTGAACCACACAATTTAATATATGTTGTGTGGTTTGGGGAATTGCTTATTTTCAAAAAACTGAATTTTGTAAAGATAGAAGATAATCCCTCTTAATTCCTTCTATGTCAGGAAGATAGCCGATAAAACCAATTTTGTGCCTCTTCCTTAGGGGTTTTTTCCCCTCATAAACCATCAAATATGATCTTTCCTGTCTTTATTGTGGTACTTTGTGGTGGAAAATAAACGTTCATGGAAATGTTTCTAAATGCAGAAAAAATGGATTCCAGAGTAAAGGAGATCATGGGGTCAAAACACATCTTTATTCCAGGATCATCAGCACAACCTTATACTTTTCTTTTCTTTTTTGCAATGAAAACCTAAACTTTGATGAAATGGGGATCCAGTGAGATAAGTTTAACATCTACATTTTCCTCTTGTATGTTGGAATTTATTCATCTATCAAGCTTTTAAAAACTCTTCAGCCCAACTTTGCTTCCCAATTGCTGTGGTTCAAATTATAGTCTTGTTACATTGTAAAACCTAATAGAGAAAAGAAACACCAAGGAACAGTTTTGTTGAGTGTAAAGCACTGGTGCCATCAATTGTCCACATACAGAAGGCTTTTTACCCTTGTGCACACACTGTATGCTGGTTGTAACTCAAATCAGCTTACCCTTTTGTATGAAGATGATTTCACTAACTGCTACAGTCAATAAGATCAAATCTTTATATGAGAGAAAACAACTGAAATGTTCTTTTTCTACTGACATTTCTAATGCTGGTGTCAATGTTTACCAATAAAAATTAATTATATTTAAAAATAAAAGGAGGACTTAGAGCACACACACACACACACACACACACACACACACACATTTCCTTTCCAGGACATTCTAGCCTTCCTCTAAGACCATGGGATTTTGATTCTATAGCCTAGAGCACTTATTTCCTTTCTCATTCTTTCAATTTTGCATTCCCAGAGTTGAATGCTGTAATGCTTAATTCATGAAAGGCACTTTGACTTTCAATCCACTCTTCTCCTCTGTATCATATTGCTTTGTGAAACCAAGTCTGAATGGTATGGTTGTTGCTTTATCAGAAGATAATCATGCCTGCTGCATTCTCTAATGCTGTTCTTCATCTTTATTAGCTAATAACTATGAGTTTCATAATGGTCTTGTTTTGACTATTTTCCCCTTTACTCATCATTTTCTTAGCAAATTTCTGCTTAATAATCAACCAAAAATACATACTGATTTGGAAAGAGACTAATTTGAATGAATGAAAACCCTGAATTATATACTCTTTGTACAGAAATTTACCTTTAGTATTTTCAAGTAGAAGCAATGTCTTCTTTTAAAAACTGTTTATATCCATTGACTGGGGAATGACTAAAAAAGTTGTGGCATATGATTATGATGGAATACTACTGCATGGTAAGAAATGGTCAGCAGGTTAATTTTTTTAAAACCCTTACCTTCTGTCTTAGAATCAATAGTGTGTATGGCAGAAGAGTGGTAAGGGCTAGGCAATGGGAGTTAAATGACTTGTCCAGGGTCACACATCTAAGAAGTATGTGAGGCCAGAAGCAAACTACCAACAGCCATATTTTAAAAGATCTAAAATCACTCACAAGAGAATATGTACATTTAAACAACTCTGAGACTCCCCCCTCATACCTATTAGATTGGCAAAGATGACAAATAAGGAAAATGAAAATTGTTAGAGGGGATATAGATGTGGCACACTAATGCACTGTTGTTGCTATGGAATGGTCTAGTCTAGCCATTCTGGAAAGCAATTCGGAAATATGCCTTCTATTTTTGTTTATTTTAAATTTTAAGTATTTTTCCATGTTTCCATGATTCATTTTCTTTCCCTCTCCTCTTCCCTCCCCCTCCCTCAGAGCCAATAAGCAATTCCCCTGGGTTGTACAAATGTTGTCCCTTGATACCTATTTCCATATTATTCATTTTTGCTATAGGGCAAAATTTTTTTAATTTTTTAGATTTTTTTTTAAAGCCTAAACCCCAAATCACATGCCCACATAGGCATGTGATAAGTGATGTCATATGTTTTGCTTTTGCATTTCTACTCCCATAGGCCTTCTAAATCACTCAGCTCTGCATTCTCTTTGTCAATAAACATTTATTAAGCAACTACTACATACCAGACTCTGTGCTAAGCCCTGAGGATACAAACACAGGCAAAAGACCTGCCCTCAAGGAGCTCACAATCTAAAGGAGGAGACTATGGAAAGAGAGGCTGAAAGAAGTCTAAAGGGGCCAGCAGTCTAGGGACACTCCAGCCCCAGGCTTTGAGGGAAGGCACAGATCTGGAGGCAGAATGTAAATTATTGTGATTATGAGTGGGGAGGGAGGATGGCTTTATACTTCCTCAGCCACCAACACCCACACCGCAGGCTTTTCTTTCCCACCCACCTCCCCTCGCCAGCCAGCTGGACTCTTTATGTGGTTCCCCAGAAGTGAATGACAGCGCTAAGGAAGGGAAGCTCAGTAAGTGCCCTCCTGAGCTCTGCTCCTGAGCCCGGGATGGCCCTGGGGGCACAGGGTTCAGGCCTTCTCCTTGGTGGCAGCAGTGGGTGGAGGCGGCAGCAACAGCACCAGAGGTCGCTTCACTTCTTGACAATCTGAATGACATCCTCATCTTCCAACGGGTGGTCTTTCCCCACCTTCTGAGGGTTGTGCTTCACGGACAGACCCCAGACCAGCGCATACTTGAATTCTTTGATGAGGTTTTTATAGATCTTCATACAGAAATCCTCCCCTGTGGTCCGGGAGTCAGGCAGCACCACGGGGGAGGTGTAGTCCGGCAGCTGTCCCTTGGGCTTTGTGTAGATCCTCACTAGGCGCAGGTAGTCCCAGATTCTCTCGAGGAGGTCATCAAAATTCCACCGGTGGTGAGCAGAGATGGGCACACAGTGCGGCACCTTATAGATGATGTCCAGCTCCTCGATAGAGATCTGGTCGATCTTGTTCAGCACGTAGATAAGGGGATGTAAACTCTGTTGCCTTCCACCACATCAATGAGGTCGTCAGCTGTGGCATCGCTGCGCAGGGTCACATCAGCGTTGTGGATTTTGTATTCTGCCAGGATACTCTTCATGGTGTCAGCGTCGAGCTCACTCTGAGGGCACGTGGCTGTGAGGTTGATGCCTCCTTTGTCCTTTTTAAAGCCAATGTTGGGGGGCTTGCTGTTTAAGCGGATCCCAAAGCCCTCGAGCTCATTCTCAATGATCTTCTTGTGGCCCAGCAGCTTCAGCACATCCAGAACAATCAGAATTAAGTTACAGGTCCGTGCCACTGCAATGACTTGCCGGCTTCTGCCCTTCCCATCTTTGGCACCTTCGATGATCCCTGGGAGATCTAGGAGCTGGATCTTGGCTCCTTTGTACCTGATGACTCCTGGCACGGTGGTCAGGGTGGTGAACTCATAGGCAGCCACCTCAGAGTACACCCCAGCCAGGTTACTGAGCAGCGTGGACTTCCCCACTGACGGGAACCCCACAAATCCAATGCGGGCATCACCAGTCTTGGCCACATCAAAACCTTCTCCGGGTCCCCTGCCGCCACCTCCTTTGGGGGTGATGAGTTCTCGGTGCAGCTTGGCGAACCGGACCTTGAGCAACCCCAGGTGGTGCACCGTGGCCTTGTTCTTCTGAGTCCGAGCCATCTCGGCTTTGATCTCGGCGATTTTGGCTAAGGTTCCGCTCATGGTGCTGCTGCTCCCGGTCCTGACCGGCCAGGTCTCCCAGTTCCAGCTGCCCGCGCCACCGCTACCCCAGGCCTCTCAGGCCTTTCTTAATGCCTCCTTCCCTTCCTTCCTTCCTTCTGGGGTGTCCCACCCTGAGCCTGGGCTCCCCGTTTGTGAAATGGCAAACACCGAACACCTGTTTTGTGTAGGCAACTGTGTCAGGAACTATGGGGGATACATGCATGAGGAAGTACTGTCAGGCCCTGGAGACCTCTGAGCCTGGCCAAATCACTTAACCTTTCTAAGACACTTAGTTTCCTCATTTGTAAACAACCCATCAATTAATTAGCAATTATTTAGGGTCTGTTATGCATGGATCAGTCAAGTAATAAGCATTTATTAAGCCCTTGCTGTGTATCAGGCGGATGATCCAGAGAGAAAGGAGAGACTGCCTGTTCTCTGCTAATACTTGTGCAATCTCCAAGTTGTGAGGGAAATAGATAAATTATAGAGCTCTGTAGAAATTGGGGCTTTTGTTATTGTATGTAGTCTGCCTTTCAAATGTTTGGTGAATGAATGAAGAGGCAGTGAAGTACAGGGGAAGAGCCCCTACTATCTGCCACCCCTCTGCCTTTCCAGCTCCATCAACCATCGCTCTCCTTTCCCTTCCCTACTATAGAACTAAATCAGAGATGAGTCAAGTCTGTAATTGGGAGGGACACTGGTTATATGAGAGAGACAGACAGAGAGAAAGAGAGAGGGAGGAAAGGAGGCAAGGAGGGAAGGAGAGGAAAAGGAGGAGGAAGGGAAAGAAAAGGGAGAAGGAAAGAAAAAGAGAGGGAGAGGGAACAGAGAAGCTTGATACTTATAGAGTCATAGGAGAGAGAATTTTGGAATTTAGTCTTTAATTCTATATTGTGTATAGAATGTCCATGCTGGGAAAACCATTACAACACAATGTCAGAACTGGGAAGGATCTTTATAATACAGAATCTAGGCTATCAGAGCAGAACTAATGTAGTCTATCCCCCTCAGTTTTAGAGATGAAAAAACTAAGGCCTAGAAAATAGAAGTGATTTGCCCAAAGTCACACAGACCATGGAGATACAGTAAAAGGGTTGGGACTCAAACCCATGTTATTTTTTTATTATGCATTTTAAGTGAATAATCTCATATAACCAAAACCCCAAAATATATACGCAAATAATCAAGTGATAAATCATGTTTTCATCTGCATTTATATTCCAACAGTTCTTCCTCTGGAGGTGGATAGCATTCTTTTTCAAAAGTCCCTCAGAATTGTCCTGGATCATTGTTATTGCTGTTAGTTGTAAAGTTAGTTGTAAAGTCTATCACATTTGGTTGTTCCACAATATTGCAGTTATTGTGTATAATATTCTCCCGGTTCTGCTTATTTCACTCTGTATCAGTCCATGAAGGTCTTTCTAACTCTTTCTGAGATCTTCCTGTTTATCATTCCTTATAGCACAATAGTATTCTATCACCATTATCTACCACATTTTGTTCAGCCATTCCCCAATTGAGGGCCAATTCTTTGACACCACAGAAAGAACAGCTATAAATATTTTTGTACAAACAGGTCCTTTCCTAAATTTTTTTCATCTCTCTGGGATACAGACCTAGTAGCAGTATTATTGGATCAAAGAGTATGTATTCTTTTATATTCCTTTGAGCATAATTCCAAATTGCCCACCATAATGGTTGAATCAGTTCACAACTCTACCAGCAATGCATCAGTGTACCAATTTTGCCACATCCCCTCCAACATTGATCATTTTCCTCTACTGTCATATTGGCCCAATGATAGGTGGGAGGTGGTACCTCAGAGTTATCAAATCCATGTCATTATGGAATAAGAGGGATATGAGCTAGTGATGAACATTCTTGGGAAGGCATAAAGAATACTAGTTCTAGACCTAGAGGTCCTAGGCTCAAATCTCACTTATGATACCACCAGTGTGACTGTGGAAAATTCACTGCCCTGGGCCTCAGTTTCCTCTTCTGTCAAATGAGGGGGATGGACTCTTTAGTGTGATATTGGAAATTTGGGTGTCCTTGAACTAATTTTGAGGTCCCTGATCTAAACTTCCTGTGGACATTTAGGACTCTTTCAAAACTACATTTCCCATGATTCCTCTTGCATAATGAGGTGGACAGGAAGTGTGATAATGTAGACAGAGGTATAAAGACTCAGGATGGGATTGGTATGCTCTGTATTTTCCTGCAGAGGTAATGGCACAACTTTTGAACTAAATCTTAATTAGGCATGTGGCTTCATTTTTCTAAATGGTTTTCAATAAACCCTTTGAAACCATGATATTTGTAATTTTATCACTCTATATTAATTTTATTTCTTACACTAGATCAGTGTTTCCCAAAGTGGGTGCTACCCCCCCACCCTGTGGGTGCTGCAGCAATCCAGGAGAGCGGTGATGGCCACAGGTGCATTTATCTTTCCTATTAATTGCTATTAAAATTTAAAAAAATTAATTTCCAGGGGGCTAAGTAATATTTTTTCTGGAAAGGGGGCAGTAGGCCAAAAAAGTTTGGGAACCACTGCACTAGATGATTCTTGTGGTCCTTTCCATCTCTAAAGCTATGGTCCCATTTGCCTCCTAGTCCCTAGATGACTGTAACAACCTCCTAGATTTTATACTTGCCTTCTTCTCATCTTCTTTTACACCATTAACTAATTCATTAATCCATTCATTCAACAAATATTTAAGGTGTTGATTTTATGGAAGGCCATGTGCTTCTAGTCAGGTGAACCTTTCTAGAGGAGTGTTTAATATGCTGGTATTCTGCTTGGATACATTCACTGGCTTCTGATTGTTTAGGATTCTTTTGGTCCTCAGACGTTTTATTAAGGGCATTGTGCTAGACAGTAGGAGAGGTCCCAAGATAAATAATGCAAGGATCCAATCTAAACTCCTTAGCTTCATACCAAGTCATTCCACAACTTGTTCTCAATGCACTTTTCCAGTTTTATTTTTCACTGTCATTGTTGTGTCCAATTCTTTATGACCCTATTTAAGGTTTTCTGGGCAAAGATACTGGAGCAGCTTGCTATTTCTTTCTTCATCTCATTTTACAGAAGAGAAACTGAGGCGAACAGGGTTAGGTGACTTGCTCAGGATCACACAGCTACTAAGTGTCTGAGGCCAGATTTGAAGTCAGAAAGATGAATCTTCCTGACTCTAGGCCTGGTGCTCTCTGTCCACTCCTCACTACTTCCACTGCTCTTCTTCATTTATTTCCTAAACCTGTTCTCTGACACTCCCAATCCCTTCCCCTTCCCCTCCTCCACCCCCAACCTCAATACCTTTGTCTGTGTTGGGGATTCCTTCTACCTGGAATGCTCCTCCTACCCAGCTCAATTCAAATTCTCCTCATTCTTCTATGGGTTCTTATTCCTTCTGCTCCTTCTCAGTGAGACTCCCAGCACACCACAGTCTCTCCCTCTTGTCTCTTTATTATCTATACTATTTGTCTGATGCTCTGCAGGCCTGGCATTTTTCAGCTATCCAAATGATCTCCCTTGAGAGCTGGTCTGATCGGGTCGTCCCTCCTGATTTCATTCGACAAACTCCAACAGCTCCCTATTGTTTTCTTCACGATCAAATATAAAAATCTCTATTTATAACCTATGTCTTTCCAGCCTTCATACACTTATCTCTCCATGATCCAGTGACACTGGCCTCATCACTAGAAGTTGCACATGTCAGTCCATCTCCTGATTGGACATTTTCACTGGCTGTTTCCTGAGCCTAGAACACTCTCCCTCCTCATCACCTCTTGACTTCCTTTGAGCCTTGGCTAAAGTCTCACCTTTCTCTCCTAAGAGACTTGATCTAATCTTTTTTAAAAATTTTTTTAACCCTTAACTTCTGTCTTAGAGTCAATCCTGAGTATCTGTTCCAAGACAGAAGAGTGGTAAGGGCTAGGCAATGGTGGTTAAGTGACTTGTTCAGGGTCACACAGCTAGGAAATGTGTGAGGCCAGATTTGAACCGAGGACCTCCCCATCTCTGGGCCTGGCTCTCCATCCACTGAGCCACTCAGGTGCCCCAAGTCTAGTCTTTCTTAATCTTAGTGCCTTCCTCAAGATCATTTCCAATTTATCTTGTATGTGCCTTATCTATATATATTTGCTTGTGTGTTTTGGCCCCCATTAGACTGTGAGCTTCTTGAGAACAGGGACTGGTTTTTGTTCGGTTTTGTCTTTTTTGTATCTCCAACACTTAGCGCAATGCCTAGCAAGGCACATTGGGTTAGTGCTCAATAAATGCTTCTAGACTTGACATATGTCCTGACCACTAACTAGACTTCCAGCCTCTCGAGGGTAGGTCTGGGACCTGCCGTATGCTGAATGGCATCATTAGGTGTTTGCCGGTTAATTGTAGTCCTGGTCACCAGCGGTGAGCCCTGTGACTTCCCCTTCCAATACCGAGGCCAGCTGCACCCCAGAGGTACCAAGAAGGGTCGTCCAGGGCCCCATGCCCGGTAAGCTCCTGGCCTCCTGGCCTCTGCGAGGCTAGATTGTCTTGGTCACAGTGTTCTACAAGGCTCCCAAATGAGAATGTTACTCCATTCCCATAAACTGCCTTTTTTCTCCTTTTTCTCCTCGGCAAGACATGTCTGTCACTCTGACATTTTTCTAGTTGTGTGGCCTGGGGCTTGTCTGAACCTCTTTATTGATCTGTAAGATGGGGATAACGACATTTGCACCCCCTTCCTACAGGGTTATTGACTGTAGAGAGCTCTGTAAATCTTTAAATTCTTTCTAAATGAGAAGGTACCTCCCTGTCCCAGGCTATGAGTCCCAAGAAACCGGGCAGCCAACTCCCTGAAATTCAGTGGTACTGGTTGTGCCCTCTGGCCAGATTTGGGGATAGGTGTGTCTTTGGGGTATGTCTTTTGGGGCTGTGCAGAGCAGGGATGATCCCCTCTTTCTCCAGGCATGCAACCACCAACAACTATAATCGAGATCAGCAGTGGGCCTATTGCCTGGAGTCCAAGAAAGTGAAAGGTGCCTCCCTTGGAGCTGCAATTCCTCCTTCCTCTCATTCCCCCATCCCACCCCCATTCCAGAAAGCCCTTGGGTGCCACCCCTACCCTACTCCCAAGATAGGAATATGGATACAGCTCAGGCCTTTCTACTTTACTTCTCCAAAAAAAAGGGCATGTAGGGATGATTATCTCCCATCCCAGTCCCCAGACTGAGAGAAACCTCTGAGGGACACCATCACCTTGATTCATTCTTCCTGGCATCACCCTCCCCCCTTTCCCTTTCCCTTGCCTCATTCAGGGGCCTTCTGTCCACAGATCACTGCAAGCACAATCCATGCCAGAGAGAAGGGACCTAATCAATATCATTCATGGAGCCGCTGCCTCTGTGCCCCCCACCTCATGGGCCAGCACTGCCCAAAAGGTGCCCATTCATTTGAGGTCTGTTTTGCCTGACTCCTAACCCTGGGCTTCTGAGTACTCAACACAATCACCCCACACAGGGATGGAAGGTGGCCCCAAGGCCTAGGCATGGGGAAGGGGTTCTATCCTTGTGGGCCTCATCCTGAGAGAATCTAGATGATAATAGTATAAATCCTAGATATATATAAAACTTGTAAATTATAAAGTGCTGTGAGATTTGCAAAGATCTGTACAAATATGATCTGATTGTCTTTTCATAACACCCCTGGAAGGGAGGTCATATTGCTGTACTTTTACTGATGAGGAAACTGAGATTAAGTGAATTTGGTCAGGGTTGCACAGCTAGTTAAGTGTCTGAGGCAGGATTTGAATTTACATTTTCCTGACTTCTAGCCAATATGCTATCCATTGTGCCAGCAAGCACAATTTCAGGGATGCAAGAGTGAGGCATATAAACACCTGAGTTATGGAAGCTTAAAAATTAATACACAATAACTCCAAGTATTATATTTTATAAGATTTATTAATAGTCACTTGAAGTAAAAGGAATAAAAAGACAAAAGTAAAAGCCTGAGTAAAGCCGGCTTTCCAAGCCATGAACGTGGGAGAAGAGAGAGAAAAGGCAGGGTTACAGTCAACTTATAAACAAAACATGAGGATGCAATGTAGACGAATGGAAAAAGATTTTGGGAGAAGAAGTCCAAGGGTTCAAGATTTCTAATTACACCATCAGAGTCCTTGCCTCTTGTGGACCATTGATGGTATCTTCTTTTTTTTTTTAAACATTTTTTAATATTTATTTTTTAGAAAAGTTAACATGGTTACATAATTCATGCTCTTACTTTCCCCTTCACCCCCCGACTTCCCCCTCTTCCCCATGGCAGATGCGTATTTCCACTGGTTTTAACATGTGTCATTGATCAAGACTTATTTCCAAATTGTTGATAGTTGCATTGGTGTGGTAGTTTCGAGTCTACGGCCCCAATCATGTCCGCCTCAACCCATGTGTTCAAGCAGTTGTTTTTCTTCTGTTTCCACTCCTGTAGTTCTTCCTTTGAATGTGGGTAGCGTTCTTTTCCATAGATCCTTCAGAATTGTCCTGGGTCATTGCATTGCTGCTAGTACAGAAGTCTATTACATTCAATTTTACCACAGTGTATTGGTCTCTGTATACAATGTTCTTCTGGCTCTGCTCCTTTCACTCTGCATCAATTCCTGGAGGTCTTTCCAGTTCGCATGGATTTCCTCCAGTTTATTATTCCTTTGAGCACAATAGTATTCCATCACCAGCATATACCACAATTTGTTCAGCCATTCCCCAATTGAAGGGCATACCCTCCTTTTCCAGTTTTTTGCCACCACAAAAAGTACAGCTATAAATATTTTTGTACAAGTCTGTTTATCTATGATCTCTTTGGGGTACAAACCCGGTAATGGTATGGCTGGATCAAAGGGCAGGCATTCTTTTATAGTGCTGGCATCTTCTTGGTACACACTCACTCCTTATACAGGCCTGGAGTTAGGAAGACTCATCTTCCTGAGTTCAAATCTAACTTCCTATATTTACTAGCTGTGTGACCCTGGGCAAGTCACTTTATCCTGTTTGCCTCCGTTTCCTCATCTATAAAAAGAGCTAGAGAAGGAAATGGCAAATTACCAATATTTCTGCAAAATGGGTCATGAAAAGTTGGACACAACTGAAAATGACTGAACAACTTTCCCTTAATTAGCATGCTTTCTGTCCCCAGAGAAGTGCTAGGGCATAGAGCCCAGTTCTGGAGGGCTCCCCCAAGTCCCTCTCATCTCTGGATGGCTCTTCTTGGTGCTAGACACCAGGGCAAGATGTTTTAATGGTCAAGGACTCACCTAATGGGGCAAAGCACAGACCACTTTATCAGGCAAGCAATGCCGACCCTGATCCTCTGAGGCCGCATATCAGCATCTGTCCAGGGAATATGTGCTGACCAGGGGTTTGGGCAATGACCCCTACTGCAGGTGAGGAGGGCTTGGGGTTTAGTAGGCTTTTTATAAAAAATGGGAGTGGGCAGGCCTAGAGCTGGGAATTCTTGGATTCAAAACTGGCCTTAGATACTTCAAATCTGTGTGACCCTGGGCAAGTCACTTAACCCCAATTACCTAGCCCTTACCACTCTTCTGCCCTGGAACCAACGCTTATTATCCCTTCTAAGAAAGAAGGTAAGGGTTTAAAAAAAGAAAGCAAATGGGCCTGGGGAATGAGGAGATGGAGATGGAGGGGCCCAGGCAAAGTCAGGGAAGAAGGAAGTGAGGATTTGGGGAGGAGTCAGCTTGGGGCTCAAACCAGGAAAGAGTCATAGAAAGGGTGCTGAGTGCCATTTAGGTATGGTTTCAGGAACCCAGATAATGACACTAGCCCCTGGTGCTTTGTTCTCTCTGAGACCCGGATGAGCTGAGAGTACTGTAAACTGGCCATAGGCCAGGATCCAACTCAGAATCCAGCTATTGCATCACAGCATCCAACTATTCCTGCTCCATTGTCCTTCACAGGTAAGTTAGGGACCAAGTATTTCCATACTAGCAGGGGACAGAAGGGAGGAACAGGGAGAACCTCCTTTCAGAAATAAAAGGGATGAGAATTCACAGAGAAAGGTCACCAAAGGTGTGGAGTGGTTAGAGGGCACTGGATGGGCACAGACATGGCTGCCACAAAGGATTGGGTGAGCAGTGCCACCTAGATCTGAACCAATTTGGGTGGAGGTAGGAGGGCACAATGAGGCACAGGTGGGCAAGTAGTATTAGGATGAAATATACTGAGAACATTATATATATATATGTATATATGTATATATACATGTATATATACATATATATATATATATACTGAGAACAGCCGTATTAGGATGGAGGGCACTAGACTGTGTACAGAGAAAGTATAGGCAGAGATCACAAGGCTGGCAGAGAAAATGAGCACAGGTTGGGTGTAGAAGGCATGGAATATGAACACAGAAGGAACTTTCTAGAGGGGTTCCATGGTGGACAGAGACAAGGAATAAAGGCTGCTTAGATAAAGAAATGGCATGAGATGAGCACAGAAAAGGTACAACATCAGTTCCAATGGAGGGCATGAGGTGTGCATAGACTTTGGAACAAAGAAAAAGCATAGTGCTTATCCAGGGTATAAGAGGACATCAGTAGGCACAAGATCAGCAGAGTGGGGAGGGATGCAGGTAGGAGGGCAGGCATGATGGATGCAGAGATAGTATTGACCAANATATACATGTATATATACATATATATATATATATACTGAGAACAGCCGTATTAGGATGGAGGGCACTAGACTGTGTACAGAGAAAGTATAGGCAGAGATCACAAGGCTGGCAGAGAAAATGAGCACAGGTTGGGTGTAGAAGGCATGGAATATGAACACAGAAGGAACTTTCTAGAGGGGTTCCATGGTGGACAGAGACAAGGAATAAAGGCTGCTTAGATAAAGAAATGGCATGAGATGAGCACAGAAAAGGTACAACATCAGTTCCAATGGAGGGCATGAGGTGTGCATAGACTTTGGAACAAAGAAAAAGCATAGTGCTTATCCAGGGTATAAGAGGACATCAGTAGGCACAAGATCAGCAGAGTGGGGAGGGATGCAGGTAGGAGGGCAGGCATGATGGATGCAGAGATAGTATTGACCAAAGAAAGATACTGATTGGGCCAGAGGGGAGGGCTTCGTGGGCTGACAAGACAGACGGAAGACGCTGGATGGGTCCAGGCAGAACGGGACACTGGGGAGGCATAGAAAACCCATGAAATAGGAACAGAACAATATAAAGGGGATCGATACAGGCTGAAGGCACAGAATTGATAACCCTGAAACCACAGGGTAGACACAGAGGATGTTGGTGGGCAGAGAGAAGTGAAAGGGTTAATCTTGGGAACAGACATGGGCAGAGGGCATGAGACAGAAATCGGTGTGAGGCTGTCACTCAATAGAAGGCATAGAGATGATACAAATGGATATGATGCTGACCTGACTAGGGTAGGTAAAAAGAGCACCAGGTTGGCCCAGTGTTAGCACTAAGGGGCGAGGCTAGCAAAGAGGAGGGGAATGGGCAGGCCCTGGCAGAAGGTGTGAGGAATAGAATAGAAGCTTATTGCAGGGCAGGGGCTTTTTCAGTTTGGGTAATTTACTGCCACTTAGTAGATGCTTAATAAGTCCTTGTAGAATTGAATTCAGTTGAAGTTACAGATAGTTGTCAGAAAAAATGGCACCAACCCAGAATGGTAACAGAAAGAATAGGGCAGGCAATGTCATGGGATGGGATGAACACAGAAAAAAGGGCACTGGGTATGCCCAAGCAGAGGGCAGGCATTATGAGGGAATCTGGCTGGAGAGAGGGCACAGCCCTTTAATCACTGGACAATTTCGAAGATTGAATTCAGTCAGCTTTATAACATTTATTGTCAGTTGGGGGAAGGAATGCATTAGAGTGTCTTCAGAAGGATGACAAAAGACTAAGGAAGGGCAAACTATAGGTCAGTGGAGTAGGCCATAGTTGGGGGAGAGGAAGGCAGGGAGCTCAGTTTTAGGGGACTCGTTCAGTTATGTCTAACTCTCTGCACTCAGTAGACTATAACTCTCGAGGGAGTTTTCTGGACAAAGATACTGTAGTTATTTGCCACTTCCTTCTCCAGGGGATCCTTTTGTCAAGCAATCAAAAGTTAAGTGACTTGCCCAGGGTCACACAGCTAGGAAGTATTTCTGAGATCAGATTTGAACTCAGATCTTTCTGATTCCCCGCCCTGTATTCTATCCATGGAGCCTACAGAGGTTGTGACCGTGGCCAAGGTCACAGAGTCAGGAAGTGGGAGGCCTCATTTGAACTCAGGTCTTCCTGACTCTAGGCCCAGTTCTCCTAATCACTGAGCCATAGTTGCCTCACAGCGTTATTTATGTTCAAGGTTCGGAGAGAGGAAAGCACAGAGCTCAGTTTGGGGGACTCCCCTCCCCCTAATCTAAGACCAGGCAGAGAGCAATAGGTGGGGGTTACAATTAGGCCATCCCAGGCAGGGCAAAAGGTACAACACAGAGGGCACAACGTAAACGTAGAAAAGGGGACTATCAGCGCTGCTGGGCGGCATCATTCAGCAGTCTGGCGCTTTGGCCCGGCTCCTCCGTGGAAGATGGATTCTGGGGCCTGTGGCCAGCGGCAAAGGAAGAGGCTCTCTGGACTGCATGGCGTTATGGGAGGCCTGGTGGCACTCCTGGGCACACCCCTGCTTAGCAGCGCTCTACCTGGGCCAGAACTTCGGCGCCGGCAGCCTTCCCAGCGCCCGTTGGGCTCTCCCAGCAGCGCACCCTCGGGAGGACAGGAGAGTTAGTCAGGCTTCTCCGCCCGAATCACCCCAAGATTCAGAGCCTTGGGCGTGGGGAAGCTTGAGTCTGGGAGGAGACAAGCTCCATCCCTTTATGGCCACGGAAAGAGCAGGCTTGGCGTTTCCTCGCGCTCTCATGCTCGCTCTTCCCAAGCAGGGAAGGGCAGGGATCTGGGTTTGGGTCCCGCAGGAGTGGGGGCAGGAAGTGGTCCAGGCTGGGGAGACCTGCGTTGTCTAAGTGGGCCGCGGGGAAGCTGCTCCAGAACTGCTGGAGATGGTCCTGGGCCAAGAGCGACACAACAGGCGCTGGCGCAGTGCCGGGGATTCTCGGAGCTCGAATACCCACCTCAGGAGCCCTTTCGGACCCGCACGTTTCAGCACCAAGTTGGTAGGCGGGGGCAAGCGGTGCCCCGGGCCAAGAGGATGGCCTCGGTCCAATTCCGTGCCCCAGACCTCCCCTTGGATAGGGAAAGTGGGCCCGGGAAGTGGACGCCTGGGTCCGAACCTGCCCTCAGAGCTCCGTCTGGCTGGATGTCTTGGTTGTTAGCGCTGGGGCAGCTGCAGGAGAGAGAGGATGGGGGTTGTGCGCGGTTCTCGCCCTCCGTTCAGCCCGCAGGATAGCTAAAGTAGTAAAGGGTTCCCTACGTGTTCTAGGAGAGGGGGAGAGGAGGGAGGCCACACTGTCGTCCCTGTGGAAAGAGATACGTGGCCATAGCTGGACAAGAACACAGAATTCAAAGGAGGTATTGAAAACTAGAAGAGATATACAAGGGGTGAGGCCAGTATTGCAAGCCCCAAAGCCATTATTCGGGGCTTCCAAAAAGGAAGGGGAAGGGGGGAGGTCAAGGGTGGAGTTACATAAGTGGGCATGAGATCGGGGAATGGTGCCTAAACAAAGGCCACAGCCAGAGACTTCAGCAAGAGTGAGACGGCGAGGAAAGGTGGCGCAGCGCGGGGAAGCTAGAACTGTTTCATTGGGTTCTGCCATATAGGCAATACCTTCATAGTAAGGGGGTTGTGGACTCAGACAGAGCCAGCACTTAATCGTCAAATCTGGCCTGGAGGCATTCAGGGCAGTATAGGCACCTGATACTAGAGATAAAAATCTGTTTGCTGTACCGGGAATATTTAGGGACCCTTGCTGTGACTGGGGCTGTAACTGGGAGGAGGGATTCGGAGATAAAGGGGAAAAAAGGGGAACCGATGGGATGGGGAGAGGCGTGGGAGCCGGTAATGGCTGAGAGTTAGGGGGAAAAGGGCGTCGTTGATCCGAGAGGATGATGTTAGGACCAACAGAAACAATGAGGGGCTGCACACGGAGGCGGAGGGTGAAAAGGAGAACATCATCAAAACTGCCCTTCTTATAGAGTCGTAAACCCCAAGTCAAGCCATCTGTCCATTTAACACTTCGTTTCCCTGCGTTGGTAAATGTGATAATGAGGGGATTACAATTAGGAGGACTGGGGGAGCACACAGATGGACGGGATAGATTGCGGGTTATTGCTATCAAGTCCTGGTTCGCCTGGATCCAATATCCAGTGCCAATTGTTTCACATCCCCAGGCTGCACAAAATCCGTCTGTCTGGTCCCCACAGTGTGGTGGCTGATCAAAGCCAGGGCAGCCATATAGAGGAAACTGAGTGTATTGAGTCCAGTAATCCGGGAAGCTAGGCACGCCAGGGAGGGTGGGGGCGCAGTAGTGGGTTGAGGACATCTGGGGGGCGCCTAGGGCACAAAGATCAACCGGAATGGAAGGAAACCATGTCCATTGGGGCCATTGGGAAGAAGAAACGGAGGTAATGATGGCTTGATTAACTGGATTGATGATCTCCCATCGTTGTTGGACCAGGAGATGAGGACTGGAAGTGGTGACCGGAAGGAAGGTGGAGTAGATGATGTAAACCGCCAGAGAAAACGAGTTCAGGATCTGAGGTCCCATCTGTGATGTCGTCAGGGTTGTGGTTCTGAAAAAGGAAGAGGAAAAAGACTTCTCCCTGGCTTAGGAGGGTTAGTCAGGGGCGAAAGGTTTAATCAGTCTAGATGGAATCCAACGGGCATTGTTAGCCGCTTTATCAAAAATACAGGCGGAGCCCTTTCCCCAGATAATGACAGGGTCGGGGCCACACCAGAGGCCCGTGACGGGGTCACGCCAAAGGACTGTGGCCAGATTAGATGAAGTATGCGGATTCCAGTGGCGATCAGCAGCGGAATGCCCTTCGGCATCCAGCGTGAGGAAATTGAGAACAAAGAGGGCGTGAGCAAGAAGAAAAGTCTGATTGCCACTTAACGGATAAAGAGTTTCTTGGGCTTTGAGTTTGAATTTTATCTGGGGCAATGCTAAAGCCTTGAGCTTCGAGCTGTGTCAATGAGGGGGATGGGGAATTGACTATGGGAATGGAAAATGATAGCAGTCGGGGATGGAAGGCCTGGCTGTAAAGCCCCCATGGGTAGCATGGTCTTATTGACCTCACGTAGGTCCTGTAGAAGTCTCCATTTCCCCGATTTCTTTTTAATAACAAAAATAGGTGTATTCCATGGGGAAGTGGAAGGTTCAAGGTGTCCAAGAGAGAGTTGCTCCTGCACTAGCATTAGGGCAGCTTGAACCTTCTCAGATGTTAGAGGCCACTGGTCAATCCAGACAGGGGAATCGGACTTCCAGGTGATCTTATCTGCCTGGATTGCAGGGGGATCAGTGACCTTTATAAAAATTTTTTTGACCCAAGTCCTCCTTTATCGTTTTGGGCTGGGGGGGATATTGGGTGTAAGATGCCTTGTTCGTTCTTGCCAAGGCCTTTGCCTGGGAGGTACCCAGATTTCAGCATCACTGTGGCTAACCATAAGGAGCCGCATCTGGGCCAGAATATCCCTGCCCCAGAGATTAACGGGGAGTCCCGCGACTACATAGGGACGGGTAGTGCCACTATTGCCCTCAGTATCTTGCCAATGGAGGAGCTTAGTACTTTGGAGGGTATCTTGGATCTGACCTATTCCTGACAGGTGGGTGGCTGAGGGTTGAAGGGGCCAGGCTCGGGGCCAATGAGCCTGGGAGATGACAGTAGAGTCTGCCCCTGTGTCCAGCAGCCCTGTGAAGGTTTTTCCTTCGATCTTTAATTGCAGAGTGGGTCGGGACTCAGTAAGTTGTTGTACCCAATAAATGTTGGAAGAGCCGGGTGAGGAAGGACCTCGTTTTTGGGCTGCGGCGGGAAAATCGCCTATCATGGGGAGGGGGAGGGCCTGAGCTAAGCGTTTACTGGCAGGAATGGTAACCGGACCGTGAGGAGATTCTATGATAAGTTTTATCTCCCCTGTGTAGTCGTTATCAACAAGGGTGGGATGCACAACTACACCTTGTAAGGTGGTGAGCGCCCTGCCGATGACCAAGAAAAACATGCTAGGAGGTGGTGGTTCGAATTTGCCGGTGGGGAGGACTACCGGGCCTTCTTCAGGGGTCAATATTCAGGTGGAGGCGGCACAGAGGTCCAGGCCTGCGCTGCCGGCTGTGGCTCGAGTAAGGGAACTGGGCAGGGGCTCCCGTGGGAGCCCCGCATCCCGTTTCCTGACATTGGGGAAAAGTTCTGAGGTTTGGCTCGGCAATCTCCAGCCCAGTGCCGACCCTTTCGACATTTAGGGCAAACGCTGGGAGGTGGTCTTTGGGCTAGAGCCTGAAGGGGGGGTGGGAGTCTGGTTAGAGGGACATTCACGGGCGAAATGGCCAGGTTGCCCGCATTTAAAGCAATTTCGGGGGGTGGTGGGGCGAGAGGCCTGAATGGCTGCCCCGATGGCTAAGGAGATGGACTTGTTTAGTTTGTGGTCATAGGCATCAATATCACTGCATAGGCGTACCATCCCATTTAGATCAAGATCTCTAGCTTGCCCCTTTAAGGCTGCCTTACAGGCAGAGTTAGCGTTTTCAATCGCTAAATGTCTAACCACTGGGTTGTCTGACCCATCCTGACCTAAGACTCTCTCAGCAGTTTCAAGGATTTTTGCAACAAACTGCACGTAGGGCTCATTGGGTCCCTGAAGGATTTTCGAGAGAGGTGCTGTAACAGAGCCAGTGGCAGGAACTGCCCGCCATTCGGCCATAGCGGCGTGCGCCGTTTGCATGAGTAAGCCGGGAGGCAGCCTCATCTGTTGGTTTTCTAATGCAAAGTGGTCACGGCCGACAATCTTGTCGGTCGTCCAATTAGCTGTCTGGGCATTTTTTAAGTTGAGCCTAGCTTGATGTTCTGCCCTTTCTAAGAACTCTGCCTTCCAGATTAGAAATTGCCCTCGGGATAGGACAGATTGCACAACTTTGGACCATTCAGAGGGGAGCATGTGTCCCTCTCCTCCAAGCCCTTCTAGGATGGAGAGTGTAAAAGGGGCATTCAGGCCATAATTTTTAACTGCCGAATGCAGGTCTTTAATGTGCTTAATTTTTAATTTTTTATAAATTGGCCGATGATGGTGAGGGAAGCCTGAAGTATCTGCGGTCCTGGAATTTCCACGGGATCCACTTTCCTCCTCCCCCTCTTCCTCCTGCTCGGAGTCAGAGGAATCATGTGGGAGGGGCGTTTCTAAAGGAAGGTTTTGGGGGCAATCTCTGTGGCCTGTTGTCTAGTAAGGACAGGGAAAACAAGGGGAGGGTTCTTAGACTTTGTCATAGTTTTTGGCTGCACCGGCTTGATATTACAGTTCAGTGGCAAGAGAATGTTTGACTGCAAGTCCTGCAACTGATTGGTTAATTTATAAATCTCCCTCTGCAAGTCTAAGAACTGCCTAAGATCTGTGACTTGTTTTCTAAGCTGGCTTGTGGCTTCTCTAAGTTCAGCCGAACCTGGGAGAGCTGGAGAGGCAAGTTGAGGGATGGGGGATGGGAGGTTGTAGGGAGGAGGTCTATTCCTCAGAGGGCCATTGTTATGGTAGTGGGCTGTCTCCTCCTCTAGCTCTGCTCGATGAGCCGGATTAAGTGTGCTATCTTGAGGAGGGTCCGTGTATAGGACTGGATAAAGGCGTGGTCTGGGCTTAGAGGGAACAAGGGGCTCCTCAAGGGAGGGATTTTTGATAGGTTCGTCTGAAAGAGACGAGGGACGCTCATTCCCCTGGAGGGGCAAGCTCTGTTCTTTAGTCGAGTTTGGTTCTTCATTTTTTATCTTAGATTCTAAGGGGGACTCCAGGGGACTGGGGGTGTGTGAAGAGAAGGAGGGCCGGCTCACTCTGCACGGAGTGGTCAGCTGGGGCACAGGCTGTGGGCACCGAAATGAGCCTGGAGTGTACACCAACATAGCTAGTCACCTAGAATGGATCCGGGAGCAGTTGCCTTCTAACAGACCCTGGTGGAGGGCACTCAGGAACGGGGCAGGCCTGGAATGAAGAGCTTGAGACAGCATTATCTTGGCTTTTGAGTCCTCTCTCAGCACTGTGGGGCAATAAAAGGATTTGTCTTTCTCTGGCCCCAGGCAGGCTTTAGAAGGTGGAGGGAGATGTTGAGTTCAGAAAAAATTCTGGTGTCATGGTGGGCTTTGGTGTCACAGAGGGTGCCAACGTCACAACGGTAACCAGGAAAGCAACAGTGGGCACTAGGATGCCCCCCAGGGACTGAGAGCACAGGCCAGGATCCTCTCTCTCCTTGGAATGGGCGACTGGAAGACATACAACAGCCCCATACTTCTGGACAGGCATGTAGATGACGTGGCCATCATGGACCATTCAGACAACCATTGAGTGTGGGCCTCCAGGCCTGGAGGCTTGCTGGCAGCCATATCCCCATAGGAAGTGGGAATACTCACAGGCCATGACCTCTGCAGCTTTTTGCAATCTGGGATCAGCCTGGGAGGCTGACACTGCTGCTTTTAGGAAAGGTCCTACTATTCCTATACTTTCTAGTGTTTTCAATAGGAATGGGTGTTGTATTTTGTCAAAGGCTTTTTCAGTGATTATTGAGATAATCATGCGGTTTTTGTTGGTTTGCTTGTTGATATGGTCAATTATGTGAATGGTTTTCCTTATGTTGAACCATCCTTGCATTCCTGGTATAAATCCCACCTGATCATAATGAATAACCTCATGATCACTTGCGGGAGGCTTTTTGCTAGTATTCTGTTTAAGATTTTTGCATCTATGTTCATTAAGGAGATTGGTCTGTAGTTTTCCTTCTCTGTTTTTGATCTACCTGGGTTTGGGATCAGTACCATATGTGTACCATAAAAGGAGTTTGGTAGAACTCCTTCTTTGCTTATTATGTCAAATAGTTTGTATAATATTGGAATTAGTTGTTCTTTGAAGGTTTGATAGAATTCACTTGTGAATCCATTTGGTCCTGGGGATTTTTTCTTAGGAAGTTCTTTGATGGCTTGTTCAATTTGCTTTTCTGAGATGGGATTGTTTTAGTATTCTATTTCTTCTACTGTTATTCTAGGCCAATTTATATTTTTGTAAATATTCATCCATCTCACCTAGATTGCTATATTTATTGCCATATAATTGGGCAAAATAGTTTTTAATGATTGCCTTGATTTCCTCTTCATTAGAGGTGAGGTCTCCCTTTTCATCTCTGATACTGATGATTTGGTTTTCTTCTTTCCTTTTTTAAATTAGATTGACCAGTACTTTGTCAATTTTGTTTGTTTTTTCAAAGTACCAGCTTCTAGTCTTATTTATTAATTCAATAGTTCTTTTACTTTCAATTTTTATTGATTTCTCCTTTAATTTTTATAATCTCTAATTTGGTCTTTGACTGGGGATTTTTAATTTGTTCCCTTTCTAGTTTTTTGATTTGCATGCCCCGTTCACTGATCTTTGCCCCCTCTCTAATTTGTTAATACATGCACTAAAGGATATAAATTTCCCTCTGTGTACTGCCTTAGCTGCATCCAACAGAGTTTGGTAGGATGTCTCATCATTGTCATTCTCCTCAATGAAATTACTGATTGTTTCTATTTCTTCTTTAACTAACTGATTTAGGAAAATCATATTATTTAATTTCCAATTAGTATTTGATTTGTCTGCCCATGTGCCCTTACTGATTATTATTTTTATTGCGTTATGATCTGAAAAGGTTACATTTATTATTTCTGCTCTTTTGCATTTCTTTGCAATATTTCTATGCCCTATTACATGGTCAGTCTTTGTGATTGTACCATGTGCAGCTGAAAAGAAGGATTTCATTCACCTCTCTTATCTCTTTCTTATTTATTTCTTGGTTTGATTTATCTATATCTGAAAGAAGAATATTTAGATCTCCCACTAGTATAGTTTTTTTTTTGTTTTTGTGTTTTTTTTAATTTTAAACCCTTAACTTCTGTGTATTGACTTATAGGTGGAAGAGTGGTAAGGGTAGGCAATGGGGGTCAAGTGACTTGCCCAGGGTCATACAGCTGGGAAGTGTCTGAGGCCAGATTTGAACCTAGGACCTCCCGTCTCTAGGCCTGGCTCTCAATCCACTGAGCTACCCAGCTGCCCCCTAGTATAGTTTTACTATCTATTTCCTTCTTGAGCTCTGTCAGATGCATACATGTTGAGCATTGTTATTTCCTCATTGTCTATACTGCCTTTTATCAGGATATAATTACCTTCCCTCTCTCTTTTAATCATATCTATTTTTATTTGGGCTTTGTCAGAAATCATGATCCCCGCTCCTGCCTTATTTTTCTCAGTTGAAGCCCAAAAGATTTTGCTCTAGCCCTTGACCTTAAACCTGTGTATATCTACCCACCCCATATGTGTTTCTTGTAGACAACATATGGTAGGATTTGGGTTTTTAATCCACTCTGCTATTTGCTTCCGTTTTATGGGCGAGTTCATGCCATTTACATTCAGAGTTATAAATAACACTTGTGTATTCCCCAACATTTTGGTATCCTCTCCTATTTCTACCCCTTCTTCCTTTTAAACCAGTGGTTTGTTTTAAACTAGTCCCCTTTGTCCCATCCCTTGGTTTACTTTCCCTTTCCACACCCTCCCTTTTTATTTCCGTTTTTTTTTAAAACCCTTAACTTCTGTGTATTGGCTCATAGGTGGAAGAGTGTTAAGGGTGGGCAATGGTGGTCAAGTGACTTGCCCAGGGTCACACAGCTGGGACGTGTCTGAGGTCAGACTTGAACCTAGGACCTCCCGTCTCTAGGCCTGACTCTCAATCCACTGAGCTGCCCAGCTGCCCCCTTCCCCTCTTTTTTTAAGTCCTAATGAATTCCCTCCCACCTCTCCTCCCCTCCCTTTTTTGACCTCCCCACTCCCCTGCTTCCCTTGATTTATCCCTTCTGACTTTCTCAGTAGGATTAGATAGAATTCTATATCCCAATGGATATAGCTACTCTTCCCTCTCAGGGTTAATTTCTCTGAGAGTAAGGTTTAAATATTATCTATTAATGCTCTCTTCCTCTCCTTATAATATTACTTATCCCCTCCCCTTCTCATGCCCTCTTTGTGTCGTATAGGATATCCTATTTTTCTTATTCATTCAAGTTTCTCTTGGTGCCATCTACTCTTCATCCCCCTCTTTCCCACCCCCCCATATCATCTTAGACCATTTAGTACTCCAACCTCTCCCTATGAATAATTCTTCTAATTACTATAATAGTAAATACATATTTTAAAAATTATACATAACATTTCTCCATATAGGAATACAAATAATTTGATCTTATTGAAGCCCTTAAAGAGGCAAATTTAAAAATAAGAGTTTTCTTTCTTTCTTTCCCCTGTTTCTTATTTACCTTTTCATGTTTCTCTTGGTTTTTGTGGTTGGATATCAAACTTTCCATTTAATCCTGGTCTTTTCTGTGCAAATACTTGGAAATCTTCTATCTTGTTGAATGCCCAGACTTTCCCCTGGAAGTATATAGTCAGTTTTCATGGGTAGGTGATCCTTGGTTGTAGACCCAGTTCTCTTGCCTTTCTGAATATCATATTCCAAGTCTTACGGTCTTTTAGTGTGGAGGCTGCCAGATCCTGTGTGATCCTGATTGGTGCTCCTTGATATCCCAGTTGTATCTTTCTAGCTTCTCGTTGTGATAATTAGATTAAGTCTACACTGCCCATCTTTAGATTTAATCACCAAAGGTGAGAACACCTCTAATTCTGGGAGGTCTGTAACCTACATTGAGCAGTATTATTTCCTCATTGTTTATACTGCCTTTAATCAGGATGCAATGACCTTCCCTGTCTTTTTAAATCATATTTTACTTTGCCTTTGTCAGAGATCATAATAACCACTCCTGCCTTCTTTTTCTCATTTGATGCCCAAAAGATTTTGCTCAAGCCCTTAACCTAAAACTTGTGTATGTCCACCCGCCTCATATGTGTTTCTTGTAGACAACATATGGAAGGATTTTGGTTTCTGATCCACTCTGCTATTTGCTTCCGTTTTATGAAAGAGTTCATCCCGTTCACATTCAGAGTTACAATGATCAGTTGTGCATTCACTGACATTTTTGTATCCTCACCTAGACCCACCCCTTCTTCTTACACTATTTTCTTTTAAACCAGTGGTTTGCTTTGAGCCAGTATCCCTTATCCCCTCCCTTGATTGACTTCCCTTTCTTCCCCCTCCCTTGCTATTCCCCTCTTTTTGTTTTTTAAAGGCCTAATGAATTCCTTCCCTCTCTTCTCGCCTCCCTTTTTTGACCTCCCCCCTCCCCTGCTCCCTTTGGTTTATCCCTTCTGACTTTCTGAGTAGGGTTAGATAGAGTTTTATATCCCAATGGATAATAAAGCTACTCTTCCCTCTCTGGGTTGATTACACTGAGAGTAACATTTGATTATTACCTCTTAATGCTCTCTTCCTCTCCTTCTTATAATAGTATTTATCCCCTCCCCTTCCCATGCCCTCTTTGTGTGTAATAGAATATCCTATTTTTCTTATTTACTCAGATTTTTCTTGGTGTCCCCTACTATTCCCCCCCCTCTTTCCCACCCCCCATGGTTGCTATAATAGTGAATGTTATAGTGAATAGAGTTCACTACAGAGAATTATACATAACATTTCTCCACACAGTAATACAGATAATTAGATCTTATTTAAGCCCTTAAAGAGTCAAATTAAAAAAAATTATGAGTTTTCTTTCTTTTCCCTCTGTTTCTTATTTACCTTTTCATGTTTCTCTTGATTTTTGTGGTTGGGTATTAAACTTTCCATTTAGTACTGGTCTCTTTTGTGCAAAAACTTGGAAATCTTCAATTTTGTTGAATGCCCATACTTTCCCCTGGAAGTAGATAGTCAGTTTCGATGGGTAGTTGATCTGTGGCTGAAGGCCCAGCTCTCTTGCCTTTCTGAATATCGTATTCCAAGCCTTGCGGTGTTTTAGAGTGGAGGCTGTCAGATTCTGTGTGATCCTGATTGGTGCTCCTTGATATTTGAATTGTCTTTTTTTGGCTTCTTGTAAGATTTTTTTCTTTTAATTGAAAGCTCTTGAATTTGGCTATTATATTCCTAGTTGTTGTCTTTTCTGTGTTGAGTGTTGAGGGTGATCTATGGATTCTTTCAATGTCTATATTGGCCTCTTGTTGTAGAACTTCAGGGCAATTTTGCTGAATAATTTCTTTAAGTATGGAGTCCAAGTTTCTATTAATTTCTGCTTTTTCTGGAAGACCAATGATTCTCAAATTGTCTCTTCTAGACCGGTTTTCTTGGTCTGTCACTTTCTCATTGAGATATTTCATGTTTCCTTCTGTTTTATCAGTCTTTTGACTTTGTTTTATTTGTTCTTGTAGTCTTGAGAGGTCATTGGCTTCTAATTGCTCAATTCTAGCCTTTAGGGACTGGTTTTCCTTTTCAATCTGGTCATTTCTGGTCTTCAGTTGGCTTGCCTCACTTTCCAATTATGAAATTCTGCCTTTTAAGCTGTTATTTTCTTGCCAGATCTCTTCCATCTTCTTCAACATCTCATTTTTGAACTCTTTAATATCTTGTGACCAGTTTTCATTGTTTTGGGAAGGTTTGGATACTTGTTTGTCTTCCTCTGTTGT
>NC_058136.1:77013120-77060028 GCF_016433145.1 Gracilinanus agilis | reverse complement strand
GGGTGTGAAGGGGAAAGGAAGAGCATGAATTATGTAACCATGTTAACTTTGCAAAAAAAATATTAATAAATGTTGAAAAAACATAATTAGAGACCCCCCCAAAAAAGTAATTTAACCCCTTCTACACATAGGAAGGAGAGACTCTGACTATAATTATTTTAAGAAAAAGGGAAGAATAATAATTATTGAAGAGTGACAGTTTATACTGACTCAAACTCAGTAAAGTGAAAAAATAATAAGAAGCTAATGTTAATTTTGTAACTTACAGAAATCTGGCTCAACTTCAGTAGATATCTCTGTTTCAAATAATATCAGAATATGCAAAAAATTATTATTGTGATAACTTTAATCTAAGCTTTAAGGTACTAGATCCTAGTCAACTTATGTCTCCTATATTCACTATTTCACTAGTCCTTAAAGATTAATTGAATAGATTAGGATTAGAATTGAGATTATAATGTAATAATCAAAGCTATTAGGAAAAAGACAATTCAAATATTATTAATCTGTTATTATAAAATGTTATTGAAAATTAACATGCATTATGACAAAAGAAATTAATTTATATTCTCATAATATTTGTGACTTGTAGTACTGCATTCAAATCCAGAATATAAAATTATAACAAAATACGTAACCCTCATAATAATTTGGTTTCATAGTTTATATGTACTTGATTGTGATGACATTAATATTATAATGCCTTTTACTTTGTAGTGATTTTGATGCAATTAAAACTAATTAACAAGCTTGTTAATATTATAACAGTGTAATTAAAGAATGCATTTATCTAGAAATATTGATCATCTCAGTAATCCTAAGGGACCTGAAATAAGACTATGATTTGCATTAAATGTAGGAATATTCCAAGGTACCTGGTTGCAACTTTTGAAGTTTTAAATCAATAACCTTTGAAGAGTAATTTTATATCAAGATCAAAACATGTAAATCTTACAAGTACAATAATTTAAATAGTCATAGAGGATTAAAAAAACTGCTACTGAGAAAAGGAATTTTCCTTACTTCTAAAAACTTAAAACTTCTAACAAACTTATTAACCCCTTCATTACAGTAAATTTAGAACCTAAAGGGATAATTAGCAGCCTCATTGAATTTTGATGTGATGTAGAGAATAATGTTGCAAGCAACGGTGATACAAATATTGGGTTCTAACAAAATTGTTATTGAATGTTATCAAACCATGTACCTTACTTTGTGAAAACTGAAAACATATGTTCAAATGTAAACTATGTGTAAAAGCTATTTGTTAAAAATTGATCATGCCTATTTGCAATAATAAATGATTTGTATTGTGAACTAAAGTTTAAAGTAAAATGACTATCACAATAAGTTAAGGGAATAACCAGCCCCTGCCTTAACCCTCTCTAATTAAGATAACAGTAATGAAAACTTAATTCCAAGCAAAGTTGTTCACTCTTTTTTTATATTACTAGAAAGAATTACTATATAATTTATATATTGAGAAATTGTTGAAAAGAAAATTTGTCTATCATATTTTGTAACATTAGAATTTTTCATTGTGTATGTAAATCTTGGAAACCTTTCAAATGCTATTGGTAATAATTACTGTTTAAGGTAAAAGTCATTGGATTTGCAACTGATATTACTCATTTTTGGATCATTGAATTGGATTCACCATTCAAAAGAAAGATATCACTGATAAATAATCCCTGACTCTTACCAGAAGTCAAACAATGTTATACTCCCTTCCCTCCCTTTGCCATATTCAAAGCAAAGTGATATAATAATTGAAGCCCCAGCAATTTGAATGTATATAGTAAACAAATATATTCCACTGTTTACTAAAGAAACTATACAAACCTCAAGTGTTGTTTCAAGGAAAGTTAGTTTAAATCTCTTGTACATTAATTTAGTTGTATAATTTCTGAACATCAATTGGAATAATTAATTACAAATACAAAGAAACAAACAATACCCCAGAATTATAATATGGGGGTCGAGGTTTTATTTTATTCTCACAGGAAATGGATCTGAGTTTTGGGTAAAAGACATTTTACTAAATCTAAACTATATATATATAAAATTTTGATTTTTAAAACATTTTACTTAAAAAACATTGTATTTTTCCTGAATTTTTAATTTTCTTATTGCTTTTCCTTTTATTTTTTATAGAATAATTGACTTTTTTCACTTTTTCTCATTTTTTGTACTGAAAGTACATATAATCAATGTTAATCCTTTTTTATTTTACAGTCATATAAGTTTAATATTAATGCATACCCACAAAGCTATAGTCTATGGAAACTTGCAATGAATTGGTAAATATTATGGGACTATAATTAATGATTCTGTCTGATTCCAGGAGAAGGGAACAAAAGAGCCACAAGGTTAAGGAGACCTCCAAGTCCAATGGGATTGGTGAGAAACTGCATAGTGCCTAGTACCACAAGGTCAAAAAAAGACTGTACCAATCCAGGAAGGATTGACAAAACTTTCTCATGCCAATACTGAAGGACTTAAACTTAGTGTGGGGTTTGGGGTTGCAGCTTTTCTGACATATGTTAGAAGTTGGACTTTTTTGAGCTTCATCCTAGTTAAGTACCAAAGGTTGGCCATTATCCTGGTTCACGCTATCCCTGAGAAATGCAGGCAAATCAGACCAGGGAAAGACACTTCTCTTTCTCACAAAAAATTTGGTCCTTTTCTTTCTCTTAAAAGTGTGGCGACTTTCTGTAGCCTTGGCTTCTGAATGGGTAATTACACAATTGCTTAAATCAATTTACTTGGGCCTTGATTCAAGGACCTGCTATAAGTTTATTTCTCCCTACATTTTTGCACATAAGACTTTGATATTTTACATTTCTTTCACAAGTTATTTTTTCTTCTCTCTTTTAATTTGGATTTTTTAAATTTTTAAAATTTCTTTTGACAATTGATTCACACAACCCCCAAACTCTGTCATGTATTCTTAGCTGATCTGGATGTTAGCCTTAACCCTCTTCAGGGGAGAATGTATGTTTTTTAATCTATAATGTAAAGTTTAAATTCTTTTGAGAGTAAATTCAGGATAAAAAGTTTCCCACCTCCCCAGTATTCAGACAATGAACCTGTCAGGAGAAGACACCTTGAAGATGCCTGCGGAAAGCTACACTGCATCGAGAAGATCCAAAATGAACTTTGAGGTGCAGTTGCTTGAACTATGAGGGGTTGAATGCATCTGTTTTGAATGTACACTCTTATGCCAAAGGGGACTGCCCCTTAACTGGTTTTTTATCAATGCGCCTAGCAATGATTCAATCATTGGTTTTGTCCCCTTTTCTTTTTATCCCCAAATTTGTGTAACTTAAAAGTTAGTTATGTTTACAAGAGCCTTCAAGGAGACCACCTTCCCTTGGATCTCATAAGAGAGATTCACACACCCCAACATATGGATGTCCTTTTTATTTCTTATAATTCCGTTTTACTTGCCAATTCTCATTACATCACTCAGTCCTACGGTAAGGCAAATTCAAGTTGAATTAAAGTCTATTCAATTTAAAACAAAAGGAGGGGATGTTGAGAGCAATAGAGAGAAACATGGTCTTTCAGTATAATCTGTAAATCCCATCAGATCCAGCTGTACTTTACAAGATCTCTGTAGCTGATGGTTGTAACCACTCTCTGTGATTCCTCTCATTAATAAAAGTTTTTGCTGTATAATAAATCACTTCAATCTAAAAGAAATTGGGCAATTTTGTGGAAGGTCAATAAGAAAAATAGAGTCTCAAGTATATAAAAATCTGAGACTCCTCTTTTGACCCCTTTTATGATCCACACCTTTTCTTACTGGAAAAACATTATAGGCTTATTGTAAAGCTTTAAGTTCCTAGCAAACCAACAGTTATAGAGTTAACAATTTCTCTCCTTAATAGTTAAGAAACCTGAACTCTAAAAAATATTACTTAGACAAGGTCAGAAACAGACAAAGCTAGACAAGACTTTATCTGACCAGATACAATCCTGTAAATCAAGAGTACAGGACTCAATTTATTTAGGATATCTATGAAATATATTACTGCTCCCTGAATTAACCTCCTGCTAATTGGCGGATGGAATTTGGCCTTTGACCCTGGACCTATCTTTCTACCTTTTAGACTCTAATGGGTTTTTGTATAATTTGTAACCCCTTCACAGCTGTAATTCTTTCTCTGTGCTCTTTGTGTGAAATCAGTATATATTAAACTCAAGACTCCATGGCAAGTTGGAGCAGTTATGAACTAACTGATAGTCTGACTGTTCTCAATTGCTCTTTCTCTATACTATTTCAAAACGATGCCACTAAACACCACTCAGTATCTCTGGAAATATAGAACTGTTTCTCTATATGTGGGCTCTTTGAGTTCATAAAAAATTTTTTTAATGTTTATTTTCCTGGACTCCCTAGTGCCCAGTAGAGTCCATCAACAAGCATTTATTAAAACCTGGGAGGGAGGGTTCTAGCAGCTCTAGAGATCATAAATTGATATAGAATTTCTTCATACAGAAGGTAGAATTGAGTTGAAACTTTTCTTAAAACCCTTACCTTCCATCTTAGAATCAATACTGTGCATTGGTTCCAAGGCAAAAGAGTGGTAAGGGGTAGTAAGGCAATAGGGGTTAAGTGACTTGCCCAGGGTCATACAACTAGAAAGGATCTGAAGCCAAATTTGAACCTAGATCCTCCTACCTCTAGGCCTGGCTCTCAAAACGCTGAGCCACATAGCTGCCCACAAGCTGAGTCTTGAAGGAAGTTGAAAAGTAGGTAATAAATCATTTTCTAACAGTGGGTTTCGTTGTTATTGTTGGTTTGTTTGCTTTTTGCCTTTCGAGAAAAATGGGCTGCCTTTGAAGATGTTGCTTTCCAACTTCACTCAAGGCATTTAATCAAAGACTGGGAAATCACCTGCCAGAAAGTCAACTCAAAGTCTCTTTGGGATCCTAAGGAATACCTGTGAACATTCATATTGTTTTTCATTTCCCAACATTTGCAAAAGCATTTAAGAACAAGAAAATAATTCATACCTCCATCTCCTTAAAGAGAAGAGGAGATTGGGAACATCCTAGCAAAGAGAAGCTTAGCAATCATTTCCAGAGGCCACATTATGGAGAGATTACTGGGGAGGTAATGAAAAAGTTGTTTAGACTACCTCCTTTTAACATAGTCAATGGTGGATGAAAGAAAGGGAGTTATCCTCTGTAACACAGTATCAGAAATACCTAAAATGCTACAGACCTAACTGTGACAAGCAAAAGCTACAGGAGGGGACGAACAGTGTTGCCAGCCAAATTCTGAAAAAGATATCTGTGTTTATTCATGCATGTTTTACAATTCATTTTTCACTCAATAGAATTCCGGGTTTATTCATTAAATATCCACTAAAATCAACTTATTTTAATGGATAGTCATATTGTCTGCACAGCAGCAGAAACACAATTTCAAAAGCTGAAAATAATTAAAGGGCATTGGAGGAAGTCAGAAAGAACATTCTTATATGAAAGTTTCCATTTTTATTATTTTTCCCAGGGTTGTTAACATAAAATACAAACTGTAGCTCACTGCTATTTATGAGCAGAGATAACAAGGCCAATGGCATGGCTGCTTTGTACTGAAATGGAACCAAAAGGAGCTATTAATCTTGGCCAGGGGCACTATTATAATCCATGATTTTGTCATGGATGGCACGTTCTCCATCAGACATGGAATAATAAATTGGAAAATATTGGAGCATCCCTTCTGGGCTCACTACTACAACCCCTGCTTCCCTAGCAGGTTTGGTCCCCAAAAGAAGGACAGCAACTAACTTCTAATGCCATTTCTCACGAGCTCCTGTTTAGTGAGATCCCCACAATATTAATCTACTATCTGCATCAGTTAGCTTTTATAAAATAATATTTCCTGAGACTATTATAGTAAACCTAGGAGTTACAAACACATTCCCCATATTAGGACATAATTTCTGCTCTATCCACACAGGATACCTGGGGTGAGTGGGCTCAAACTTGAAGGAAAAAGCAGTGAAGCAGAAGCAAAAGGAATCCAGGAGACTGAGGGATTCTTTGGGACTCCTGGTCCTTGGAGTCTTTTTCTTCCTTCATAAATTCCCCATAGAGTTCTCCTCTGTGTACCGCACTGGGGATGCACTAATAACTCCCTTCTTTGGTGAGATTGGTTTCTCACCAGCTTTAGGTACCACTGATCCCAACCTGGTGGTCTCTGCTACTGACTCAAGTTACAGATGGGACCTCTGGTGTCTCTTCCAACTTTTTGAAACCCAAAAGGTCCCAACTTTTGGCCGATTCTGTCCCTACAGTGAGGCTAGAATAAATATAAAACAAACAGGCACTATGTCCTCTGGATTGATATTTCAGCAATAGGTGGGGGGCAGGTGGGGGAAGATGTCCAGTTGCTCCCTTCCCATCCAGCATTGTATAGCAGTTCTTCCTTCAGTTAGCCCCAAGAATGAAAAGCCCAAAAAGAGTTATGGAGAAGCATGCAGACTCTTCTGTATTCTGGCTCAATGCCTTGTGAGTCATCAGCCCTTCTATTTCCAATGCCAGTTAGAAGGCTTGTCACCACTACACAGTACAAATCCATAAGCCATCATGGCTGAAACCAGCTCCTCAAGTCCCCCATGATGAACTGGAAGCAGTCAGAGCATGTGCACGCTTCAAGAACTGAGGAAGTGAATGCTGGTTTAAGGAGGGATAGGGAATGCACAGGATCAGGCAGGGATCTCTTTTCTTCCAAAGTCCTTCTTTACTGGCTCTCCCACTGCCATGCCAGATCTGATCCTTGGGTAGCGTTTATTAGGTTCCTACTATGTTCAATACACCCAACTAAGTATTGATGAAGTAAACACAAAATTGAAATGAATAATCCCTGCTCACACAGGCAAAAAAAAAACCCCACAAAACCCCCACAAAACACACACACATAAAATAAACCACACACAAAGTATATAAAAATGACATCAAGTAATTTCAAAAAGTTATGGATTAGGAAAGATCTCATGGAAGAGATAGATGCTGAGGTGTACATTCAAGGAAATGAGGAATTCCAAGAGGTGGCAATGTAGAGGAAGCATATTCTACCCATGGGGAAGTATGGAGAAAGGAGATGGAGTCTCAAGGTTTTCCCTAGAATCCCAAGAGGGGGGGCAAAATAGTCAAAAACCCTCTGAGAAACCCTCTGATGGGAATAGGGGATGGAAGAGTGAGTACAGAGCAGGTGTTCCATTCCTGTACGATCTGTTCAACAACTGTACAGGAAACAGCTAGAAGACCAGCTTGACTAAAATGCAGATGGTGTTAAGAGGAGTAATATGAAACAAGTCTAGAAATATAGGTGAGAACCTATTTGTGGAAGCTTTTGAATGCCAGACTAAGAAATCTGTATTTTATCCTAGAAGAAATAGAGCTTTGTTGAATAGGGGAGTGATATGACCAGATCTATGTTTTAGACATATCCCTTTGGCAGTTGGGTGGAGAATGGGTTGAAGAAGTGAGAGAGTTGAAGCAGTGAAGCCAATTAGAAGTCTATTGCAAGAGGCCAGGTGCAAGGTGAGAAGGGCTTGAATGGGAGCAGGTGGCGAGTGAAAGAGTGGAAAGAACTGGACAATTGGAGAGTTAGAGGAGAGATAGAATCCCCTTCACCAGCCACCAAGTGAAATCCCTGGAGAAGCTGTGTGCTGACCTAATTAGAGGGAACAAAGAAAAGAACTTGAAGGTGAAAGGACCTGTTTGAATGCCCACTAAGTCATTCTGATTCACATCTAGGAAAACTCCTTGTGGTGAAGGTTCAAAGACATGGGATGGGTTCCAGATGATGATTTGCATGGCCCTTTTGAAATTGTTAAGTAGATTATTTGTATCAGCATTGAACCAGGTATAGAAGTTAACCTCACCATTGCAGATACCTAATGCATTGTTAAATTAATTTTAATAATTTAATATTAATTTAATTTAATCAAATTTAATATTAATAATTTAATAATGAGTTATTTCAATAAATTGATTGTAACCATTAAGAAATCAGGAGGAGGGTGATTGTAAGAGTAGAGAAAGGGGGACCAGTAGAGACATATAGGAAATGTAGAATCAATAAGGCTTAGTAACTCCCTAGATGTGTGGTGTGGCAGAGAAAGAAAAGTGGAGACTGCACCAGACTTGGAAACGCTGGGAACTAGAAAGATGGTGGAGCTCTCAGCATATCAAGGACGTCTGGAAAAGAAAGGGGTCAAAGAGGGGTGGGAAAAGTCACAAGAGAATCATTTTAATGTCTCTCACCCTCCACCATGCATTTAACCACTTCCTTTTCCAGTGGGACACAGCAATCAACAGAGGCTTATTCTGAAAGGAAAGACAAAATAGAGAAGTGAATAAAGACTTGCCATGCCTCTGCCCATTTCTGCAACCCTCACTCAAGCCATAATGAGATCCACTGATATCTGGGCTTTGTCTAATACTAAGAGATTTAATGACCTTTGAAGTTTTCTTGGAAGCAGCCTTCCTTCTCATCAACATCACCAGGGATGGCTTAGGAATTTAGGTTATGTGCAAAATTATGAATTAGAAGAGCTTTCTGAGGCTGACTGTATTGCACACCTATCACAGTTCTTAAATACAGAAAATTCTTTCTTAGGTGACCAGTTTGGGGATTACTTCATGAGATAGAGTCATAAAATATAAGAGATAGAATACTGGGCTTTGAGTCAGGAAGTATTACCTCATATCTTGATACTTAACAGCTGTGTGACCTTGGGCAAGTTGCTTAGCATTTTGGACTCAAGTAACAATATGAGACTTATGATCTAAATATAGACTAGTTGGAGAAAGAGGTCCTGTGGGTTCAAATCCTGCTTTAGATACTTGCTGGTTATAGGGTTACCAGACAAGACCCTGAACAAGTTTCATTTTGAGGCCTGTCTTTTAATCTGTAAAAAGAAGGGATCAGACGTCATCATCTCCATCATCATCACCATCTTCATAGCTAGCATTTATATAAGGCTTTGAGGTTTGCAAACCATTTTACAAATATTATTTTATCCTCTCAATAAACCTGAGAAGTAGGTATTATTATCCCCATTTTACAGTTGAGGAAACTGAGGCTAACCGGCATTAAGTGACGTGCATAGGTTCACACATCATAATTTTGTGAAACTATACTTGAACTCAGGTCTTCTTGGTTACAAGTCTGGCACTCCATCCACTGGGTTAGCCAGTTCCATTATATCTAAGGTCTCTTTCAGCTTTAAATCTATGGTCCTGTGTTCCAATGATATAAAAGATCCTTGCCACAATTTTGTATTTTTGTTAAGTTCTTGAGGAAGTCTTTTGACTGATCCGAATGTGATGCTAATTAACAACTTAAATATGGATCCATCTAACATAAAGTCATCTCTCCATATTAGGGATAGGAAAGGAAAAATTTTTGATTACTGGTGTTTAGACCAAGCAAAGCATTTCTGCCATTTGGACCAGAGGAACAGAGGAAATGTAGTATCTGCCAGATCCACAGATTTGTGAAGGATTCTCAAGGCCCTGCTCAGACAGAGGAGGGTTTCACCAGTGCCCTCTTGGCAGATTTAAAGACAAGGTGCGGGTCATTCAGAATCCCCCAGAAAGGTACAGGGAACTCTCCTAGCTATTCATATCACCTGGCATTACTGGGACTTTATGATTCATGTGACAGTAAAGCCCCAGGGTTTTTTTTATTATTATTCAGAGAGTCAGCAAAAGAATTCTTTGGCATTCTGCAGTATTTTCTACCACGTACATAAATGGCTATAAAGTGGCCCAGATGCAATTGAAATTTGGTTATAGATTGATCGTTTTTCCCACTAGTTTTATGATCAAAGTTGTTGAAGTTAGGATTACAACAAACATTTGATATTCTGGAGAGCCAGGCTATTGTTATACCTCAATACCCAGCTTCTATTCAGCATTTCTAATGGGCAACTCAGGATTTCCTAAGTTAGGAAGAAATGGTTCCCACCAATCCATTTCAATTTAATAAATATTCATTAAGATCCTACTGAGTAAAAGGTACTTCCCCTTACGCACAAGCCCTCCACCTCCTCTTACACCTAGAAAATGAGGCCTGAAATGACCAAGAGTCCATTTTTGAGACAGCCACCTGCCTCCCCAAATTCATGGAGACTGAGAGCTGGGAGGACACATCAAGGTGCTTCCCAGAAGCATTTGGAGTCTGAGGCCTGAGATGAATGTGTCACCCTTTGGAAAGCAGTTTTCTTTTTACTCTGGCTCGCTAAGGCCAGGACTTCCTTTAGTTTTCAGATACAGTGGCCTAAGGAAGAATAGGTCTGGGTGTTGTCCTGAAGACTTGAGATGACCACTGGATATCACTGTCCAAGAAATTGAAACCTTCCAAATAGTCTGACTATGGGCTGTCGTCCATGAATTTCAAAGGTAATTCTCAAGGGACCCAAATGCTTTTAAGGGGAGACTGGTGCCATCCCCTCTGGATCTGGTCATGGCACCAGTCTGTAAGAAAGGAGCAAGTAGACTTTTGTCCTAAGGTGATGGAGGGGGAGAGGGTGGTTAGGCAAGGCTATCCTTAAAACTGCTGACATTTTAGTTAGTCCTGATTTCCACAATAATAATATATCATCTAATCAGAAACTTGTTCATTCTGTGATTGCTACTAGTATAAGAAAAGCACTTACCTCTCTTGTAATTGATGTTCCTCACTGAGCTAAGTTTGTTAGACTGTCCATCAGGGTTGATAATCTGAAAGATTTACTATCCCTCAGGATAGACACATTTCACTAAGCCTGAGGGTTTGCTCTGAGGTATTTATAGAGCCACTTTGGTGTTCTCTCTTGGGCACTGCCACCCAATTTCATACCTTACTTGTCAGGGTTGGGTGACTCCACAGAAAATGTTGGTAAAATAATTGTCAGGATGGTGAGCTGGCTTCTGGCACTTGAGCAATTTCTGGGACTATGAGCCATAATTGTTTCCTCTGTTTAGCCCATCTTTTGAAAAATGTATAAGATTAGTAGTTTACTTAATAAGTTACTTTGATGATATCCTACTGACTGCTGGTACAAAGCAATCAAAGATACAGTAGTGACTTTAGTGGCTATCCAGCCCAAAAAACTCATCTCTAACACTCAGGAGCTGAGGGCTACAAAGGTTAAGCAACTTGCTAAAGGTCATACAGAAAATAGCAGAGCTAGAATTCAAACCCCATTCAATTGAAATCAAACCCCAAACTCTGGCATGGCACATTGCATTCCCTTTCAATCACTTCATAACGATTCACCCTGCCTCTTTTTAGTAAGATTTCCCAAAAACTACATCCTACCCAAACAGCATGAATGTAGATGGTGCTTTGATTAGGCACTGAATTTGGAGTCAAGAAGAATTTAGAATGCTGCCTCAGATACTTATTTCGCTGTGTGACCCTGGATAGTTTACTTATACTCTCTCAGTCTTAGTTTCTTCATCTACAAAATGGGATAACAATAGCCTCTAGCTCATAGTATTCTTATAAAGATCAAATGAGATGACCAGTATAGCACTTTACCAACCTTAAAGCACTCTACAAATGCTAGCTATTAATTTTTTATTTTCATTATTAAATATCACATTTGTGAACACAAAATCCATTGATTATAGGTTGCATTTCCCATAGTAATCCTAACTGCACTTACTGTTGGGTGAATTAAACCCCCACTGACTTTAAATAGAACAGAAGAAAAAGGTTACAGCTCTGGACTCCATGATCACTTGTGAATCTGAGCCCAATGTTGTGGGGTGAAGGCATTAACTGGTTCCTCATTCCATTTCTCCTTCTTTATGTCCCCACTCAAAATGTTGATGAGATGCCATTGGAGTCATTTTTTTCTAAATTGAAGGGGAAAAGATATTTTCTATATAATTGCCTTTTAGGCAGCTTTCTCCACAGGCTGTGAGCTATTCCTATTCATCGATGTCCCTTTTATCCCCAAGAAATATAAGCCTTTGGACTTTTCTCGGGCTGTTTATACTAAAACAGGGTTCTTGAGGATCAAATTTCTAAAAATATTCCTTTTATAAACTCATTTAAGTTCAAGTTTAAAGGCATCATTCCTTGTTTTGTAGCTTCTAGAAAACAAAAAGCTAAATCCTCTTTAGCCTGAGACAACCTCACTTCTCTGGCATTGACAGATCAAAAGAGTCAAGGCAATTCTTCCATTTGGACAGACACTGGAGAACAAAAAATGTCGATGAAAATCAATCTCCCAACCAGAGGTCAAAATCATTTCCTTTTCTCCCTTTTATTAACCTTTAGTTTTATTGATTTTTTATTCCATACATTTACAGATTATTCCTCATTAATCTCATTAGAAGTCTCTTTTTAATAAAGTAAAACAGTTAAGAAAAACTGAGAAAATAGACATTTCCCATCTTTAGTGCCCCTCACCTTTCTATTTTTTTAAATAATAGAAATCTACTTTATCTCCTGTCTATCTTTTGCCATCATTAAAAAAAGAAGCAAAGATAATTAGGTAACTTTTTTTGTAAATAATATAGTTAAGCAAACCAAGTTCCTTCAAAGGCTGTACACAAAAATCTATATACCTCATTCTTTCCTCTAAATCTATCACTTCACTGTAATGGATAACATGTTACATCATCAGTCCACTGGAATCATGAAAGGTCATTGTATTGATTATACACCAGACTCATTTTGTATGAAGTAGGTCAACCTATTGTTACTCAGAAAAAAGTTGACATACTTGTGGATGGATTTTCTAAAGAATGGAATTGAGGAAATTGTTGTTCTAATCCTGCCTGAACTTTAAACAGGATAACATTCAGTCCAGCTTTAAAAAAGCAGTATCACATATTCCTCATTGTTTCCGACTCATTTACTTTCCTTAGCTTTTTTCAGAGCCACATTCTTCAATGTTGCCCTATATAGAATGGGCAAAGACAAAGCAAGACACATTCAAGAGTGGTCCCACTGGAGCTACAAGAAGTTAAGATTTGACTGAAAATTCAGCAAATCTTTTTCTTAACAAAGGAAAATGTGCTTCTTCTTAACTACTTGAAGTAACCTTACATTCTGCCACTCTGGAGCATCATTTGCTCTGTTTTTTTCCAAACCAAAGTATTTTTTTAGACATAGACTACCTCTGGTCTAGATTCATCCCTCACACACTTTTCTGGTTTAATATTCTCTCTCCCTTCTGAAATATTCTATGTCTACAACTTCCATAATAGAAATTTCTAACTTTCTAGGCAATTGAGGGAGACCCTGCTTCTTCCTAGTTAACCCCCAGACCTTATATACATTCCTCATTTGCCCTGATGATGAGTCCAGGAAGCCCAGGCATCAAATGGAAAAATGGAATAAGTGTGATGTTGTTCATTCTTTGTGTTTTAAGAGGACCAATAACTTCAAGGGATGATATCTTGACTTGCTCATAAAAGTGATTTAAATGAGACAGAGTTGTCCAAAGTCATCAGCCTCACTCTCTCCTCCAGAAACATCAAAGCCCAGTGGCAAGACAAAAGTCAGCATCACTAGTGATGACCTGAGATGCACTTGATGACTTTGGTGTCTTCAACATCTGACTAAGCTCTAAACACTCCATGGTGCTTGCTTCAGCCACCTTCATGGCCATTGGAACAAACTGTTTTCATGCATTCTTTCTGCTGGGGGAAGTCTTCACATGTTTGGGGTAGACATCCTGCGAACTCACAGATGAGTTTGAGGCCTGTCAATTAACCTCAACCCATCCTGGTCCATCTGCTGAGAGAGTTTTGCTGGAGTGTGGCTGCTGAACATGCTACAGCAGGTAAGAATTTGATATAAGGATATAAAAAAGGCAATGATCAGAAGCTCACAGGACCATCATCATAGGTTTCATCCCAAGACCACAGTCAGAAGATCTTCATATTAGACAGTTTAGCATCCCAGAGGGTATCCCTTCCCTCTCCCAGTTCCACTTTGGAGATGTTAGCTATTGGGGATGGGGTAAAGAAATAATACTTCCATTTTGCATGATAATACATTTATTATCCCCCAAGAGGGGGGAGGGAAGAGGAAGGAAACAATTTTTATCTTATAATTTCAGAATACATGACAAAAATTGTTATTAAATTGAATTGATGAAACAAAATATCTTTGAATTTAAAAAGCGAAAAAAAAAGAAACAATATTTCCCTATTCTGGGTAATATCATCTGCTGTATTACTTTGTGGTGATAGAGTTAGGGTTATCTTGGTGTATTTAGGAGACATTATAGTCTGATAAAATGGGTTTAGAATCAAGGGATCTGGGTTTAAATCCTGACTTTGCCAATGTCACCTGTGTGACTATGGGCAAGTCATCTCCCTGAGCTTCCCAGAGTTCCCAGGTAACTTCCCTGAGCTTCAATTAACTCATCTGTAAAATGAGGATTTGGGACTGATTGGCCTTGAGTCTCCTTCCCGCAATAATTCTATGATCCTAAGATATCAAATAGGATTCTTGCTTACCAGAAGGTAAGTTAACTGCCCTGGGGTTCAATTTCCTTATCTTTAAAATGAGTAAGTTGTACTAAATGGCCTTTAAGATCTCTTTCAGCACTGAAACTAAGAGTCTATGTTCCTAGGATCCTTCTATTTTTGACCCCATTCTATGCCATGATCCATTTCCCTCCACCCTTTGGCATTCCAAGTTAATTTGCATACCTCTACATTGCATAAATGAAAACTAACTAAATAAAGGTTTGCTTCCTTTTTTGGATTACTAGTTCATCTGGTTCTTCTGCAAAGCCCCATTGAAGTCCTAGGGCCATTGCAGTGGCCTAAAAAACCCACCTAAAGCAGTTCCAGAGTTCTTGAATAATGCTCAAGATTAATTTGTGAAATTACTAGTTAGGAATCTCTTGCCACTTTTCTGGAGATGTGAATGAAAACTATTTCTCAGAAAAATAGAGACTAAAGTTTCATTTACCTCATTCTTCTTAAGCAACCTCTATCTGTAGTAAAACAGTATCAATACACACCCTAATGAGCATTCACTAAATACCTCTCAAGAACCCCAAATCAGTAAGTAGAGAAAGTATAATCCAGTGGTTTTTCTGTTTTTCCATTTGCAAAATGGAAAGTAAAGAGCACAGATTATCTGTTAGATGTGAGAAATTTGGGGGCTGCCAATTCTCCCTATCACTCTACACATCTCACGTTACTACCACTAACAAGAGGACACTAGTGATTTTGATGTCAGTGATCTTAAAACCATATGACTGTGAGCATTATGAGGTATTGGGAAAAGCATAGGATCTAGAATCAGGAGGAGCCCTCAGTTCACATCTCAGTTTGGTAACTTCACAGAATAGCAGAATTAGAGAATTTTAGGGGATCTCAGTGTCTATATATGGGTCATCCAAGGAATGAAAGGAATTCCTGTTATGGTATACTCAGCTGCAGTCATGGAGTGTCTGCTTATGGACCTCCAAGGAGGAAGGAGTTGAATTTACTAAATACTCATGTAACCTTAGGTATATCACTTCCTGACATAGATCTCAATTTCCTCATCTATAAAATAAGGGAATTAAACTAGTTCAGCTCTAAAATCTTATCATGTCAGTCCATGGAAATTCTAAGTCCTATGATCCCCAAACCCTGCATTTTCAAGCTTGAGACATCAAATGCATTGCCCTTTGTGCTCATTAATTCAAGATCTCTTCCTGAACTCAATTCAATTCGTCAAATATTTAAGTACTTACGATGGGCAAGGGACTATGTTCAGTGCTAGGGATTCAAAGAGATCAATAAAACCATTCCTGTCATATTCTACTGGGTGATGCCACAAGGATACAGACATATTTGAGGAAGCAAAGGGCATTAACAATTGATAGGGAAAGGAAAGGTTCTACATAAGAGGTGGCCCTTGAGCTGAGACTTGAGTTATAAAGTATAAGAAGGTGAAGAAAGAAAGGAATATAGGCAAGGGAGAAATCAAATACAAAATATAGATAAAGAAGCTTGAATATCAAGCTCACCTTCTGATTTGCCTGGAATGTAAAATGTGTGATAGACATTAGTATAAAATATTTCTAGAAAGGAAGATGCATCAAGATTGTGAAAGGCCTTAAGAGGAGTTTGTATTTTATTCTATATTCAGTGGAGGGTCATTGTAGGTTTTTTTAAAATCAATTAATTTGTTTGTTTTACTTAAATATCTAGTTCATTCCCTCTCTCCTTCTCCCCCCATAAGAGATGGTCTCATTTAACAAAAGGATATATGCATGTGTAAATTTTTACCTTATTTCTATTTATCTGTCCTTTCTCTGGAGGTACTAGCTGTTCTTCAAACAATATTTCAGTTGCTGTATGTAATGTTCTCTTGGTTTTGCTCATTTTTCTCTTCATAATTTCATGTAGGTCTTCCCATGGTTTTCCAAAATTAATCTGTTTATCATTTTTTAAAATAATTAGGTAACAAAGATTCCTGCATTTGAACAGAATCTATTTGGGGATCTATATTGAAGATGGGTTAGAGAAGACACAAGATAGAATTGGATTGTCCAATTCTATAAACTACTCTAGATGAAGAAGTACAGAAATCTTTCGCTAAGGTAGTGGTCAAATGAGTGAAGAGGAGAAAGATCTGAGTGATATCATTGTGGTAGAAGTGATAAGACTTGGCAAAGGGATGACAAAGAAAGAAGTTGAAGACAAATCCAAGGTTGTTAACTTGAGTAACTAGAAAGATAGCAGTCTCCTCAACAGAAAAAGGAAGGAGGATTGGTTTTATATACTTACAAGGAGGGTGGTACCAGCAATAGAAATTGGGCACCTCCTTGTACATGTGAATGATGGTATTCAACTAAGTGCTGAGAACCATGTGGGAGTGGTTCTTCTTGTTAGGAATCATTAAAGGATTAAATGTTTGGTGAGGTGCGCCTTGAGGGAATTGATGCATCTGAGATATCTTGGCTTGTAATGATATAATATATGGAAATAAAGAGAAAAATGTAAGTTATCAAATATACAATAATGATAGACCTACAAAGAGCATGAGACTGAGTGTGACACACACCAGCTCATGATCTTTATATTCCTAGCATAGCAAGGAGTGTGGAGAGCAGTTGACTGAAGGTCTTGTTAACTCTACTGACCCACAGCTTAAGTTGGGCAGGAGCCTGAGTTTCAGTAATCACCAGCAGCCTTGATCCAATAATGGTCTCTTGTCTGTTACCCCTTGAATCCAGAAGTACCCATTGGCAAAGAGCCCAGGTTAGAAGTCAAGGAGAAAGTCTGTGACTATAGAATAGAATAGAATTCTGCTAACTGGGACCTCCAGGGACTGGACCTGTGATTTTAAGCTCATTAGCACCATATATTAACCTATTAAGAAAACAGACTGTGCTTAGAGGTCAAATATGGCTCTGAAACACTCATTTTTGGGGTCAAAGACTCCCATTTGTAGAGTCAGATTAACTAGCATGGACCTCCTCCAAGCCTACAGGTTTGAACTTTCCTGGAGCACACTCTCTATTCTGATAGCAGCCAAGTTATAAAGAAATAGAGCATACTGATTAAAAAAATAATAATCATTAGCACTTTAAGGTTTGCAAAGTGCTTTACACATCATCTCATTTCATCCTCAGAGGAATCTTGTGAGATAGATCCTATTATCATCACCATTTTATGGATGAGAAAACTGAGTCAGAAAAATAACTTGTCCAAAGTCATAGAGCTATTAAGTGTCTCAGCTTTGATTTGAACTCAGATCATCTTAACTTCAAATCCAGCACTCTCACCTATTATGCCACTTGGCTGCCAAAAAACCATCAGCAGTCAAGAGGACCTCAACAGTCATTGGATCTATAGTCTCTATAGAGAAGAAAACTAAACCCCAGAGATCAATCAATCCATCAGCAATGCTTTATTGTTGTTCATCTTTCATTTTTTGAAAAGGACTGATGATATCATAGTGATGTGTCAATTTATGCACAAATTGGGTCGAAATGAGATAGAGTAGGTTCTTCAGCCTCACTCTCTCTTCCAGAGTCACTGAAGCCCAGTGACAAGGCAAAAGTCAGGATGACCATGGATGGCCTCAGATGAAGTGGAAGACCTTGGTGTCTTCAATGTCTGACAAAGCTTTAGGTGCTCCATAAAATCTTCTTCAGCCACTTTCATGGCCATAGGAAGAAATACCTCCAGAGGAAGTCTTCATATGCTTGGGGTGTCTATCCCCCAAACTGCCTGGGTGCCAGGCATTGGGAATACAAAGATAATTATGGAACAGTCAAGTTGCTTCTCAAGAGCCAATGGCTGGTCTGTACAGATGACCTCAAGAGGCATATCTTTCCCAGACAGCAAGATACTGGAAAGAAGGCTGGGTTTGGAATCTGAGGAGTTGAGTTCAGATCTTGACTCTGACACTATCTGGCAGACCTTAGTCAAATAATTTCACCTTGGTGGATCTCAGCTTATTCATCTGTAAAACTAGGGGGTCAAACTAAATGAAAAAAAAAAACAAAGGCTAGCTGACCTGTAAAGTCCATTCCAGCTTTAAACCAATTACCCTGTGGCTTAGATTCAAATCTTTATGTGACATGACTACCTCTATGCTCCCTCCTCACTCCTGTCTCTTAGAATATGGAGAGTTCTTCAGAGTTCCATAAAGTAGCCCCTTTCTCCCTAAGGAATTTTCAGTCATCCTCTCCCACCTGTCAGTGATCCCTCCCTACAATACTTTGTATTTTGTATACATTTTGTAAATAAACAATGAATTATAGAATGTGAACTCCTTGAGAGCAGGGACTGCTTCACTTTTGTCTTTATATCCTTATTATCCAGCAGAGAGCCTAGTATGATCTTTTTCAAGACCCTCATCTTACATCTAAGAAGCAATACAAGTCAGAAAAGCAGTTAAGAACTAGGCAATGAGGGTTAAGAGGGTCAAGCCTAAGTTAACAAGGTCACACCACTAGGCACTGTCTGAGGCCAGATTTGAACCTGGAACTTCCTATCTCCAGGCTCTCAATCCTCTCTATCCAGCCACCTAGTTGCCCTGCCACAGTAGGTCTTAATTAGTGCTTGTTGATTGATAACTTGAGTGGGTCATCATGGACAAATCTCTTTACTCCTTTATAAGATTCCTTTTCTATAAGGAAGGGAATCAAATAATATTACCTCGAAGATCTCTTATAACTCTAAATCAACACTCGTGACTCTCAGAAGCGACAATAATAATAATAACAACAATAATAATAAAACATGAGTGAGAGTTTATAAATATAGGAAATCCTTCGTGCACATCCTCTAGGGTTTTCTGTGTCAATCACAGGCCAATTGAATACATACAACTGTTATCTTAATAAAAGCACTGAGGCCCAGCCTTATAGCACTATTCTTCTTGGCATTATCTCAGGGAAATTTAGCATGGTCCACCGTGACAGGTAATAAAATTCTCATTGAGTTGAGTACTCCATTTGCAAGCTGGGGCCAAAGGAGAATTAGCTGAGGATTGATCTCGTTTGGTCCTTGAAGAGCTGAATCAAAAAACATTATCACTTATTGAGAGCCAGGCCTAGAGACAGGAGGTCCTAGGTTCAAATCCGGCCTCAGACACTTCCCAGCTGTGTGACCCTGGGCAAGTCACTTGACCCTGTTATGAGTAAGATTAGATTAGCTAGTTATTAGATATTGATTATATATTGATTAGGAAGTACCTAGCAGGAAGGAGCTGGAGCTGGGAATTCCAGGTTGGAATGAAGGAGGAGGAAGTCTATCTGTGCTGTGTGTGGACTCCATTAGTGGTAGGCAAAACCAGTTGCCAGCCTGGGAGAACTCAGAGCAAAGGACACCTTGCATCCTGTTTTCCCCTGGGATCCTGTGTGGTGTGGCATTTAAGGAAAGAACAAGAGAAGAGAACAGTGCTTCAAGCAAAACCCTTACAGCTTAGTTCCTGAGACAACTGTAGCTCCTGGCATCTAGACATCATCAGTGGATTGCAGTGAGAAATCCCAAAGCCACAAAAGCCCCAGCTGTACTCAAGCCTGGCAGGTTCCAGGTGTGAGGCAGAAACCCAGAGACTCCAGTATAGCTCCTTGGGCCCTGTTAGTTAGATAGTTTAAATTAGTGTAGTGAATAAGTCCTTCCTTGTCCCTTTGGGTTTTGTTAATAGGTGTTAAGATTTTAGAGTAGTCATTCCTATCCCTCCTTTTAGTTGTTTCTAATTAAAACCCAATTTCACCTTGTTACCTTGTCAGTAAATTCAAGGCCTCTGGCCAGAGTGACAGTTGGTTGTTATTTTTCCAGTTGGGAGTGGTGTAGCTGTACAAGACTTCAGTGATCAGTTTTAGTCTCTCTTACATCCCAGAGAGTGTTCCCACAAACCCCATAGTTGATTTTAATATCCCTGGTGACCCCATTATTTATACTTATCTTACAACCCCCATTGCCTACCCTTACCACTCTTCCACCTATAAGCCAATACACAGAAGTTAAGGGTTTAAAATTTAAAAAAAAACATTATCACTGACAGTTAAAAAGAAGAACCGAGTCATTGTTGGTTTTGGCTGTATTACTCAAGTCTAGTGTGTTTCAATGGATGTCAAACTCATGGAGGCTGAAGCTTGTCACAGTTTAATTAAAGGTTCATTCTCAGATGTCCTAAATTCAGACTTCAAAGGGTTACTAGTGAAATTTCACCAAATTTGATCAAATGAGACTCCCTTCTCAGCTAAGAATTACTTTTTTTTTCACTTTTAGGAGCCTTTGAGATAATTTCTGGTTGGTTTCTTATTCACTGGGTATTACAATTGTGCCCATGTGAATCCTTATTCAGTATAATGGAAGTTGACAGAATAGAAACAAATGGAAAATATTTAAATGCCCTTTATCAAAACTTGGTTTGGATTTCCCCTCCTACTCAGAACAACCAGTCAGTGGCATATCCATAGAGCTTGTAAATATATGAGCAGTGGCAGGCCTTCTCTCTTAATTCTGTGTGCTTCATTTTCTCTTTCAAACACAGAAAAGAATATACCATATTTATGCCAATGAACAGAGAAAATAAATCAATTCTTAATAAAATAGGAAATATGTTAAATAAAGGTAATTTTTGGATGCCTGGTCAGATTTCTCTTTCTGCCTTTATGAAAAACCCTGAGAATTTGACCAGATTTCTCTAATTTCTCTTCTTCTAACCCTTAGAAGAAGCAGAATGGTAGAGGAGGAAGTAGTCCAGGGTTTGGGGACCCTAAAGGACCTGAGTTTGAATTCTGCTTTAGCCTTTTATTGCAATGCAAACCTGACTGGATCACTCAACCCCTAGGACATAGTAGGAGTTCCATAAATGCTTCTTCCCTTCCTTCTCCTTCTCCCCATTCTTCTTCTAGTCCTAAATGAGCCCAGACCTGTCTTTACTGAAATTTAACCATTTTGCTACTTGCTTAACATTTATCTTGTCTTATGTCGTGAGTTAGAGGCAGCCTGGTATAATGGAAAGATGGTTGGGCTGAAGCCAGGAAGATCTGGTCCAGTGGATTCTGATTGTGTTACACTGGATAAGGGTTACATCTGAGGACTTCAGGCAACTCCCTTAAGACCAGAAGTCACAGAAAAGTTGCTGATGTGCCTTGGTAGATGTTTCCTCAGCTGGGAATCCCTGCATTGATAAAATCATAGATTTGGTCCTTATCCCCTATAATTTGAGTATCTTTTTGTTTGATTGATACAGTCTCATCAACTAGATCAGGGGTCGGCAACATTTTTGGCCGTGAGAGCCATAAATGCCACATTTTTTAAAATGTAATTTTGTGAGAGCCGTACAGTGTTCACAGTGCCGCTCCTGTAACAGCGTCTGAAAGAAAATGGACTTTATGGCTCCTGCAGAAAGAGCCATGTCTGGCCCTCAAAAGAGCCAGATATGGCTCGACCCCTGAACTAGATTATGAGCTCTTTGAAGTCAGAAATGAGGTTTTAGGCATCTCATTTTCCTTCAGGGCATTTGTGAGCAGGCACAACCTAGACATTCAATACCACCCTACTAGGGTTCACAGAATCAAAGCATCTCAAGCTCTCTTGGGAAGTGAACTTGAAGACTCTCCCCGTCCCTCACAAGTGGCCATTCAGCTTCTGCTCAATGACTTCCATCCAAGGGGAACCCACTACCTCAAGAGGCTGGACCATTCAACTTGGAACATACTCATCGTGGAATATAGAGATAACAAACAGAGAGTGACGAAAGAATTAGAAAAGGGTATGTAGAAACATAATTATATATCCCCCTATAATTGACTTATCTGTGGACACATTGTTCTCTCCCACCTCACCCTCAGTACAATGTAAGTTTCTTGAGGGCAGGGACTACTTTACATTTTTGTCTTTACATCCCAGTGTACATCCTGATACCTGGCACACAATGGATCCTTAATAAATGCTTGCTTAATACAAATCAGATTCGAACCAGCTTAAAAAAATGGAAGCTAAGAACTTTGAGTTACTGAAGAGTTTGACTTTGATCAATAAAGCCATCCACATTGGCACTGGGAAGCTTTCTGGGAAGAAGCTCCATGGATGAAGCAGTCTTCCTGATGGTGCTGCTAATAATAATGCAGCCAGAGAGTATGTTTATTCTTCAAAGGGCTTTAGAAATCTTAACTCACTAATTAACTCATTAATCACCCACTAACCTGGCAAGCTGGAAGGGAGATTGCAGGCAGGAAAGCAAGAGTTTGTGCAACCTGGAACCAAGACCAAAACTGGAAACCAGAACGGACAGATGGACAAACTTTTAGGACACGGGGGAGGTGACAGTGTGCTCTGGTTTGCTTAGAGCTCAGATTTTGTTTTGGATGGAGAGATTCTAGATGGCTTTCCTATCAAGTCTTGAGCAAAAAGAGCTTCCAGGGGGCAGCTCCAGCTGGATTCCACCTGGGCTCATCAGGGATTTCATTTCAGATGGAACCACATAAAATGGTGTGACTCTTCATGGCAGAAGCACCACCTGGTGATTGCCAATAAAACGAGGGTGGGTGTGTTTTTAATGTGTGTGCTGTGTGTGTGTGTATATATATATATATATGTCATATCTGTTGTGTATTATATATATGTGTGTATAATATATGTATAGTGTATACAGGCATGTATATATTATATGAGTGTGCATATATTGTGTATGTTTTATGTATGTGGTGTATATTATGGCATATGATGAATGTATGTGTGTGGCATGTACATGTGTGTGTAGTGGGTTGTAGTTTGTATGTACAGCACATGATGTCCGTATATGGGTGGTGTGTGTGTATATATCTATATCGATATAGATATCGATATAGATATAGTGTGATATTTATGTGTGTGGTATGTGTGGTATGTATACTGTGAGTGGCGTGTGTTATGTTGGTGTGGGGTTGTGTCTTCATCCAATGGAGGAAGAAAGCCATCATGCCTAAGAACTCTTACTTAGATAAATGCTGGCCACATGTATTATTGCTATTGCCATCATCATTCCTAATCCTCCTCATCCTCATAACAAAAAGCAGTTTACCAGAGGCTTGGGAGATGAGGGGAAGTCTCTAGGGCTTGGAGTTAAATAAGTCTTACAGTCTGGAATCAAGGAAAAGGTAAGTGGGAGATTCTGGGTATTTTTTAGGCACCCTCTCCAAATCCCTCAAGCCTTCACGTGTGTTTTGGAAGAGTGAATAGACGTGCTTCTGATCATTTCTCTCAAGTCCACGTACTGAGACAGACAAGCAGTGGGGGCTCTCGCCCAGACACAGAGGTTCCAGCTTGAGTAATTCTCCAGGTCATTTCCAGATTAGCTCAATATTTGCTGGGAAAGATGACATCATCCCTCTCCACTCAGAGTAACTGTCAGAGTGGGCTTTGTGTTAGTTAACATTCTAGCTGCTGCTTCATGCAGAAGACGGTGGCTATTTTTAGGGAGGCTTTAAAAGACAGCAACGGAATGGCCTTGGTGTGTGAGAGTGGGGAGGGGGAGGAGAGGGAGAAGAAGGGGGGGTTGGCACAACTTGGAGCAACCTGATCTCCATTTAAGAGATTGCAAACTTTTGATCCTAGAAAGGCAGCTGAGCAGCAGTAGATCCAGTGGGGTCTAGGACAAGGGTGTCTGTGGGAGTAAAAGACTCCCACAGGTCCAGGAAAATCTCGGTGGCAGGACAGTGTCAGCAATTGAGACAAATGAGAGTAATCAGGGTTTCAGCCAGAGCCAGGCATCATAAAGATTGCTCTGGTCAGCTTTTGGGCTGTTTTTATTTTATACGCTTTGAGATCACACATAAAGTTGGCATGGAAATCCATTCTTACTATACATCTTTTCTTAGAGACGATGTGTTAGGTGTGTCTGATGTCTCTCTTGAGCCATAGTGGTGAGAACGTGCAGGCCTTTTAATGGGAGACAATTTCTTCATATTTCATTCATTGTTCTTTTATGTTAAATTATTGTACCAAATCGGATCTGGGAGTGGGAAAACTTGGAGACTGTTCTGGCCTGTTCTTGCAGGCACCTGTGAATGGGAATCTGACCTGTGTATGGGAATCAGAGTTAGAGTTTTAAAATCCTTAACATTAACTCACTATATGCTGGTTTGTTGTGAAGTGGCTTCTAGGGGAAGTTTATGTATACATATGCATATAGATGTGGGGTTTACTTAGGGGTTTGTGGGAGGTCTGTGGGTAGCTTTGTTAACAGCCTGTATTGTTTTTCTGTGTTTCCCTGGGGCTGAGTAAGGATATTGATTACAATAATTTCAGTAAAAGGGAATGTTAGTAGAAAAGAGTCATATAGGGGAAACTGAGTGAAATAACCATCCTTCTGGCACCTGCTGTGTGGGTTCCAGAACTCATGCAGGCTGTGCAAACATCATGAACTTTGATGGCTTCCCATAGGTATCCTACCAGGAAATCAGAAAACCCTTTATTAGAACCTGCCCTTTCCAAGATCCAGGGATGTGCTGGTGAGTATTTAACAACTGACTCTCCAAAAAACCCACAAGACAGTATTGTACCATATGTCGTTGTTCAGTTCTTTCAGTCACGTTCCACTCTTCGTGATCCCATTTGAGGTTTTCCAGGTAAAGATACTGGAGTGGTTTGCCATTTCCTTCCCCAACACATTTTATAGATGAGAAAACAGAGGCAAACAGGGGTAAGTGACTTGCATAGGGTCACACAGCTAGGAAGTGTCTGAGGCCAGATTTGATGTCAGATCTTCCACTGTGCCATCTAGCTGCCCCTGTACCACATGAGGCAATTTTCAATTTGATCAACATAATTAACATTTTCTCCAAACCTTCATAAGTTTAGAAAATTAACAATAAAAATCAAGATGTGTGTTAAGGCATTTGCCAATTTCCAACAAGTAAATGCTCACACTAAAAAATTAGCATTCATCAGCTATCAGAAACACATCTATTTACTCTTCCAAAAGATATGTAAAGGGTTGAGGGATTTGGAGAGAGTGCCTAAAAAATACCCAGAATCTCTTTTGAGCTAGTATGAGCTGTCTCCAGCGTGCCCCTGCCAGGATTCTAGTATTTTATCGGGTAGTAAGTAGCTGATGCAAAATATGTTTCATAAGAGAAAGCTGGCTTCTGAATCAGCAAGACCTGAGTTCAAATCCCACCTCTGACACATATAGCAGCAGTATGACATTGGACAAGTCCCTTTATATCTCAGCCCCCCTCCCCAGTCAACCTTCTAAAACTATAAAAAGCTCAGAAAAGACAATGAATAGCATTGTTAAAGGAAGGATCCTCCCCTAGAAATCCCAGATCATTTTTTTCAGTAAACAGATTGTCTACTAATGGTCAGTTGCATTTAAATATAAAAAATAATAACCAAAATAAAAGCAACAGTGGCATGTCTCATACCATGATAAACCTAACACTTACTAAACATATATTCCTGGGAAGTATTTAATCTCTTGGATTTTAGACTGCTCATCTGTAAAATGGAACTAATAATAGTCAAGGGATTTATTAAGCACCTACTATGTGCCAGGAACTGTGTTAAGCTCTGGGAATACAAAGCTGGTAAAAACCAGTCCTTGCTCTTAAAGATCAATCAGCTTATGGGGGAATAAAGCCCCCAGCTTCCACGGTTGTTGCAATGTCCATAAGAAATGAGATCATAATCAGCTGGCTACCTAAATAGTCAATGCTCATATGGATTCTGTCTCAGTGTTAAGGATACTCTGAACAAATTGCAGCCTGTTTTCACCTTTCAGTTCTACATGATTCTGTCCATGCCCTCCCATGAGTCATCCAAAGAATATCCACCAAAGCACCAATAGCCTTCCTGCAGGTTTCTACCCATTTCTGGGTGTCATGGCTGCTGAGAAGTCAATCATCTGTTACTCCTCCTCCTGGTTCCATCTTTTCTCATTCTATCTTTCTAGGGCAATGTCCTCTCCATTGCTCCTTGAGCAAACGTTATCCTTGGCAATGAGGCAAAACGTATTAATACCTCCACATGTCTACTGTCCTTTGGGTTACCTACAGTCTTGACACTTGGGAGACTGTTGGGTTCCATGATCCATCCTTTTTTATCTGCACTTAAAAAAAAAGAAAAAGGAGCCACATTCCTCCAATTCTGGATGTAATAGCAATTTGCACTGAGAATTCCTCAGTGAGGCACGAGAAAACAAATTTTTTTGCATCATAGGTAAAATCTCCAGTTCTTCCCTCTGCTGGTCCAGGCAAGACAGCCAAGAGAGGGATGTGGCCCAGGACAAAGTGCAGCAATCAATTTAGATAGTAGCCAATTAGGCTACCAAGACCACAGCATTAAGACAAAAATCCCATTTGTCCCCTTCTTAAGAGGTAGCTTGGTACAGTGAATAGAGCATTGTACCTAGAATCAGGAATTTCTGGTTACAAATCCAGCTTCAGATACTTATATGCTGTGTGACTCTGAGCAAATAACATAACTGCTCTCTGCCTCAGTTTCCTCATCTATGAAGTGGGGATAATAATAATGTTTACTTCACAGACATTGCAATCAAATGATAAAATGCATTAAGATGCTTCGTAAACTTTAAAGGTTATAAATATACAAGCCTGAGCTATTGGAATTTAAGCTCTCTGGGCCTGTTTCCTTATCTGTAAATGTTGTAGTTGGGCTCGGTGTTCTCTATGGTCCCTTCCAACTCTAAATCTCTGCTTTTATGTTTCTCCATGAGTGGGTTCCTGTGTTACTGCAGCTTGGTTTTTCATCCATCAACCCCCTCTTTATCCCCACACACCCTCTTTTTTATTTTTTTGAGGGGAAGGAAAAATCCAACCATATCGAAGATTTCCCCAAACTCAGGCTTGAGTTTCTGTGGATACCTCGTAGAACCAATATTTCCAGCAGAGCCCATTCCTGATCCCTTCCGCAATCTTTACCCCCTCTCTTCCCTCCCCTTCTTAACCTATCCCCACCTCACTCTGTTTGTCTGGGATGAAAGAAAACAGCTCTGCCCAACTGATTCAGCTAAGAGGGGCAGATGACCTCATTGCCCTTAAGTAACCTAATTAAGAGAGCCTATGGAAGCAAAGCTCTGGCTAGGAGAGAGCCTGGCCTATTTACTAAATAAGGGAGCTAAGTTCTGGGCGCTCTGTATTTGATCTGAGCTCTGCATCTTAATTATTAATAATAACATAAGGGAAAAGATGAAGCTGGAGGGGGACATCATTCTCCATTTTATTTTTGGTTCCTGTTGCTTCTAAGTAGAGGGAAGTATCACAAGGGTTATGCATGGAGTGTTTGTGACCTGAAGTCAACACCTTCCTAGTCTTTATAGAACTGAATGGGTGGTGAAGGGAAAGAAGCCAGAAGAACTCTAGGTCTTACCCCAAAAATGAAATCTTTGCTCTTACCAGTTCTCAGTGTTTCAGGACTTCTCTGGAATGCTTGTAAAAATTGATTCTCTCATTCATTCAGGAAAGTAGAGAGCCCTTGCCAGACTATTTGTTCCTACTATCAATTCATACCTGAGATGGTCTCCTAGAATTATAAGATTCAGAGCTGGAAAGGGATTTTGAGTTCATCTAATCCAAATCCTTAATTTTATTAATACATGTATTGTTAGTGTATGACCACCAAAGGAGCACATGGAGACAGTGCAATCCAAGCAAAGGGAAGTCTTTATTTCTAGCGTGTGCTAGGGGAGCTCAGCCAAGGAGCTCCAAGGTGAGGTAGTCAGGATGGAGTTTACATATGTTTCAGGGTTTCGGTTTAATACTTATGAGAAAACAGGACTTCACTTTGAAGACAGGGTCTCGGTCTGGTGCTTACAGGACTTTGCTTTGAAGATGAGGAAACAGGACTTTTGCCCCGAAGATGGTGGGGTGCAGACATACTTGAGGACCTTGTAATTCCTGGAACTTTGCCAGGAATATTCTGTAGTTACATAACAAGCAGGTATACAGGGTGGGGGTCAGTTGACCAGTTTTAGTTTTAATCATTTACTTTACTTCAGTATTATTTAATTTATTATTATGTAGTATTTAATAACAATGTATTATTTAATACATGAGATGGGTTTGTTAGCATGTAGATCCAATCTGTCACTCACAGTCTCCAAACACTGGGGCATTTGGGGTTGACGTCAGGGCCAGCATGGCCCACTTTGGTTGGATACATGGAATGGGAATGATGGCAGTCATCTAGAATGCCAGACTTAAGAGGAAGCACCAAGAGAACTACAAGACATGGAGGGGAAAAAGAGAGATCAACATGGTAATGTCCAAGCAATTTGGGACATGTCACCAATGAAGTTAGCAGAAAATGCCCCCAAACTGGCATTTACTGGAAAAATGCCAGTCCAAGAGAAACAAGAAAATTGAGGTTTATGAAGATAAAACAACTTGCCTAAAGTCACACTAATCTAAGTAACAGAATCAAGGTTTGAACCTAGGTCTTGTGATTACAAATCCAGTGTTCTTTCTGTGACATTAACCTCCATCTTTGGATGTTGAAAACCGTTCTTTCAAACTCCCCCTCGGGCATCACTGCATCCATGACTCCTTTCTTGGTCACTTTCCCCCACCAGCAGCTGAAAGTGATCTCTGTGTTTTCAAACATCTCTTAGCACTTTGGGTTTCCACCTGCACCTTTAGATTCATAGAAGTAGAGATCTCTTGACTGCCTAGTCAGTTCTCTGTCCATGGTATATACTGCCTATGCCTTACCACACTTTTCCTTTTGACATAACTAGTTATATACAAGTCTTTCTCCCCATTATATTGGAAGTTCCTAGAGAACTATGGTCTGTAACATATCTGTCCTCGAAGCTGTGGCACCTCCTACAGGATTATGCATAACAAAGTGCTTAATGAATGCTTATTGAATTAAATTGTACCTTCCAAAAGTAGAGAGCAACAGCAAATATTTGCAAAGGTTGGCACATTCCCCTTGTGGTAAGTAGAAAGAAGTATAAAAGTGGGTTAGCTTGAGCTTCTAGGCTGGTTTTCCTAAAGAAACCCCTAAACTGTTGCAGCCGACCAACTAATGTTGACAGATAGAAAAACAAGAGATCTGTGGGAAACCTTTTCATGATTAAGTAATTTGTCCTTGAAGCTTCCATTTTTTTCTAGATAATTTTTCCCTATTTGTCTCTGTTTGTGACCTTCTGTATTGCGGGCATCCCTGGGGAAGTCTTGTGTGTCAGATTAGGCTAAAAGCTGCCTGAAGTCTTGGCATACAAGACACTGAAGGTTCTGGGTAATTTTGACCACATCCCAAAGTCTGTAACTACTCTATCTTGATGACACTTTCTGAGTCTTTTCTGACTCTCAGACTCAGGACCCTGAGAGAGGTTGGTTGCAGGATCTTGACAAGCATCCCATTCCATTATTAAAAATCAAATGATGACACTTCCTAGCTCTGTGACCCTGGGGGCAAGTCACTTAATCCAGTTTGACTTTTAAAAAAACCCTCAAATACTTAGAAAGTTCTTCCTTTTATTGAGTCTTAAATCTATGATCCTGTAACTTCCACCCACTGTGGTTCCTACTTCTCCTCTCTAGAGCATCACAAAATAAGCATACTTCCTCTTATACATGAGGACCATCCTCCTATTTGAAAACCACAACGTCCTACCTTCCATCTTAGAATCAATACTGTGTATTGGTTCCAAGGCAGAAGAGCAGTAAAGGCTAAACAATGGGGGTTAAGTGACTTGTCCAGAGTCACACAGCTAGGAAGATTTGAACCCAGAATCTCCCATCTCTAGAACTGGCTCTCAATCCACTGAGACACCTGGCTGCTCCCAAGTCTTATCTTCTTTAATGTAAATATCCCATTTCTTTCAATAGTTCCTTTTACATTATAGTTCACAAGCCCATCAGAATCTTCTGCACACTCACTAGTTTCCCAGGGTCCTTCTTAGAGTATAACCTCTCAGAGGCTTGTCTCTAGATGTGATGAGACAAGTGTATCCAGGGATAAGTCTGAACTTAATACTTCATATTATGAAAACTAGGACTTCATTAGCTTTGGAGAGCAAACACTTTATTCTATCAAGTCTCTTAAGCCTGTGATCAAGAAAAGATTATAGACAACAAAGATTATATTTTTAAAATATTCCAGCTAAATTTTAATCAAATTCATAATGACTACCTGTTCAAGGTGAGCATTATAAGTGGGCATGTTTAGCTTAATAATCACTTGCAGGCAAATCTCTAAACTGAAGCAAACTGTTTTAGGTATGAAATTATAATTATTTGCATTTTAATCTATATTCTATATTTTTGTGACCTTAAAGAACTACCTAAATTCAATTGCTGGTTGTTTTTTTTTTCTATCTTCTGCTGCTACTATGAATCATTCTTTTGCTTTGTGGACTTTTTCAACATTCCAAATTTAATTTGCCTTTTTTAAGGCATTCATCTAGTGGGGTTGGATACCAGGTGTTGATTTTATTTTGGGGGAAGGTCACATCAACTCATAAAAAACATCCAATAAGAATCACAAAGAGGGTTTTCATCTGCCTCTGTTCATAGTGATGGTATCACAGATCAGAGATATATTGAAGCAATTCATGAAAACACTTTTGGCTGTCATTTTTTCCAAAAAAAAAATAATGATGGAAAAACTACTTTATTTTAATTTCAGGCATGGAGCGCCTTCAATCTTCACAATTCACTGAGTTATGAAAGACAAGACAGGCTCAAATCTCCACGTCATCTGAAAGTAGGGGGAAATTGTAATTAAAAAGGAAACAAATGTGGTGGGAGGGGGGATTCCAGAAGGCACACTACCCAGGAGTAGAATGCAGGAGCCAAATGGTACAATAAGGCATCTCAGGAAGCAAAGAGATGAATTTGTTTTCACATATTTAAAGCCTCCCTTGTTCTGAGTCTAGGTAGTTTCTAATCTTCACACACACACAGCATCCTGTTGAAAATACTGGTAGCTTCTCATCTTCGCTAACCTCTCCTTTTCTTATCTCCTTTCACAATCCTGTTTTTTTAAACATCTCACATTCAAATTGCCATGGAGTGCACAATTCAATCTAATTGAAGACTGCACACTTTTAATCATATCTATTTTTATTTTGGCTTTGTCAGAAATCATAATTGCCACTCCTGCCTTCTTTTTTTCATTTGACGCCCAAAAGATTTTGCTCAAGCCCTTTAACTTAAACTTGTGTATGTCCACTTGCGTCATATGCGTTTCTTGTATACAACATATGGTAGGATTTTGATTTCTAATCCACTCTGCTATTTGCTTCTGTTTTATGAGCGAGTTCATCCCATTCACATTGAGAGTTATAATTATCAGTTGTGCATACGCTGACATTTTGGTATCCTCTCCTAATTCTACCCCTTCTTCTTACACTCTTTCCTTTTAAACCAGTGGTCTGCTTTAAGCTGGTAACCCTTATCCCCTCCCTTGATTAACTTCCCTTTCTACCCCCTCCCTTATTATTCCTCTCTTTTTATTTTTAAAGGCCTAATGAATTCCCTCCCCCTTCTTCTCCTCTCCCTTTTTTGACCTCCCCACTCCCCTGTTCCCCTTGATTTATCCCTTCTGGCTTTCTCAGTAGAGTTAGATAGAGTTTTATATCCCAATGGATATAGATACTCTTCCCTCTCAGGGTTAATTACACTGAGAGTAAGGTTTAAATATTACCTCTTAATGCTCTCTTCCTTTCCTTCTTATAATAGTATTCATCCCCTCCCCTTCCTATGTCCTCTTTGTGTGTAATAGAATATCCTATTTTTCTTATTCATTCAAGTTTCTCTTGGTGTCCCCTACTATTCACCCCCCTCTTTCCCACCCCTCATATCATCTTAGACCATTTAGTATTCCAACCTCTCTCTTTGAATTATTCTTCTGATTAGGATAATAGTGAATAGAGTTCATTACAGAGAATTATACATAGCATTTCTCCACATAGGAATACAGATAATTAGATCTTATTGGAGCCCTTTAAGAGGCAAATTTTAAAAATATGAGTTTTCTTTCTTTCCCCTCTGTTTCTTATTTACCTTTTCATGTTTCTCTTGACTTTTGTGGTTGGATATCAAACTTTCCATTTAGTCCTGGTCTTTTCTGTGCAAATACTTGGAAATCTTCTATCTTCTTGAATGCCCAAACTTTCCCCTGGAAGCATATAGTTAGTTTGAATGGGTAGGTGATCCGTGGTTGAAGACCCAGTTCTCTTGCCTTTCTGAATATCATATTCCAAGCCTTGCAGTCTTTTAGTGTGGAGGCTACCAGATCCTGCGTGATCCTGATTGGTGCTCCTTGATATTTGAATTGTCCCTTTCTGGCTTCTTGTAAGATTTTTTTTCTTTTACTTGGAAGCTCTTCAATTTCACTATTATATTCCTGGGCGTTGTCTTTTCAGGGTCTGGTGTAGAGGGTGATCTATGGATCCTTTCAATGTCTATGTTGCCCTCTTGTTGTAGAACTTCAGGGCAATTTTGCTGAATAATTTCTTTTAGTATGGAGTCCAAATTTCTATTAATTTCTNATTTTATCAGTCTTTTGACTTTGTTTTATTTGTTCTTGCTGTCTTGATAGATCATTAGCTTCTAATTGCTCAATTCTAGCCTTTCGGGACTGGTTTTCGGCTATAATCTTTTGGTTTTCCTCTTAAATATGGTCTGTTTGGTTCTTCAAGGCTTCCAGCTGGTCATTTCTGGTGTTCAATTTGCTTATCAGTTCATTTGATTTCTGAGCCTCATTTTCCAATTGCAAAATTCTGCCTTTTAAACTGTTATTTTCTTGCCAGATCTCTTCCATCTTTCTCATCATCTCAGATTTGAACTCTTCAATAGCTTGTGACCAGTTTTCATCATTTTGGGAAGGTTTGGATATGATTACTTGTTTGTTCTCCTCTGCTGTTTGCTCTGTTGTCTGGATTTTCTCTGTGTAAAAGTTGTCAAGTGTTACAGATTTCTTCTTAATGGTCTTTCTCTTCTGGGGTTCCTGATTTTGGCTTGCCATTTTTAGCCCAGTGCCTTCTCCACTTAATCCTCACACTCAGGGTCTGTCTGTGCTCTCTAGGCTCCTGAGGTCTTAGGTCTCGTTGTTCTCGGGGTCGAGCCTCCTGGTCATCCCCGGTCTGCCCCTCTGCCCAAGGCTTCTTCAACAGTCTCAGGGTGCTGCATCCACAGCCATACTCTGGTCTGCACAGGGTCCCCACTAGAGGTCCAAGCTTGCACTCAAGATCCTTGTCCACGCCTATGGCAATGCCTTTACCCGCACCTGGGCTCAAGGTCTGTGTTCAAAGTCCGTGCGTTCTTTAGCCTCTTGGGGTCCTAAGTCTTGCTGCTCTCAGGAACAGGCCCTGGAGCTGCCAGTGACTTAATGGGTGCCCCAAACCTGCTTTAACTCTTGTGCGCTGGCCTTGGAACTGTAGGTGGTGTGGGGGTGGGGGAGGGGCTTCCTCCATTCGCGCTCTAGTGAGAGCTGTTTCACCCCTTTATAGCATGGAAATGCCCCATTCCACATACCTTCAATGCTGCACCCTGTTGTGGGGTCCCTTTGTTCGTCTGGATTTGTTTTTATGTCCCCTTGGGGAGTCCTTTATGCTTTGGTTAGGAGAGGTTGAGCAGCTGCTTTTTACTCTGCCGCAATCTTAACCTGGAACTCCAGATTGCATACTTTTAAGGAGATAGAGGCTGCTCATCTCCTTTCCCTACCACTGAACTCAAAGGACTACCAGGACTTTCCAACTGTCCTGAAGCTCCATCCTTCTCTATGGACTGCCTCCCCCACCCATTAGAGTGTGAGCTCCTAGAGAGAATTTGTATTTGTCTCGATTTGTATTTGCATCTCTATTTTTGTAGTTCTGCTGTCTTATAGAGTGCTTGGCACAAAGTAAATGCTTAGTAATTTTTTTCTACTTACTTAGTAAATAGGCAAATGCACCTTTCTAATCCCTGAAATGGGTTTGATCAAACACACATTTGTACCTGACATTGAGGCAGGGTGGTGCAGTGAAAAGAGCCCCAGATTTAGAGTCTAGAGGAGCTAGCTTTGGTTACTTTCCCTGTATATACATATGTATCTTGTCCCTATTTACCTGCATATGTATATATCTTGTCCCCTTCTACCTATATATTTTTGTGTGTTTCCCCTTTAAACTTGCATATGTGTGTATCTTGCCCCTTTCTACCAGAATATGTGTGTATGTAGAGCAAACAGATCTCCCTTGATCAACCTCAGGATCCCCTGATACAAAACTAGGTGGCTGGGATTAGTCATCTCTAAGGTCCCTTCCAGCTTGAAATCTCTCATGTTCTAATTGTTCAGGCCCCTGTCCATAGAAGAATGAAGTGGGGAGAGGAGAGACATTCAAGAAGCTGCTGTATTGCTGTATGTGGATGGTGAGCTTCAGTATTTAGATGTAGGAACTAGGTATCACTGGACCAAACTCATTCCATCAGCAAATGCGTATTGTACAGTGCCCCACACTAATGCAGCTGGGCTGGAGGGTTACCGGCCACCAGCCTGTGACTGTGACAGACAGACTGGAAAATGCTCATCGGCTTTACTTAGTGTGTTCAAGCTCCCACAAGCCATGTCTTGTAGCCTAACCTGAGATAAGTGGAGTAAAAGGAGGGAAGTCAGGGAGAAGAGGTTAAAGATTCGCCAGATCACTGTCATCGAAAAGACAAGAACACAAAAAATACGGGGGGCAGCTGGGTAGCTCAGTGGATTGAGAGCCAGGCCTAGAGACGGGAGGTCCTAGGTTCAAATCTGGCCTCAGACACTTCTCAGCTGTGTGGCCTTGGGCAAGTCACTTGACCCCCATTGCCTATCCTTACCACTCTTCCACCAAGGAACTAATGCACAGAAGTTAAGGGTTTAAAAATTATATAAAAAAATCTTAAAATAAAAAAAAAAGAACACAAAAAATAAAAGATAGAAAAAGAGCAAAAGAAAATAAAAAAAGACAAGAACATAACAATATCTCTGGGGGAGAGAAGATACCCGGCTTCTAGTACTCAGGGGCCAAGGTCTCCACCTCCCTGGAGACAGGCTATTCCAGAAGAGGAGGGTCCCAGGAAAAGGTTCTTAGAGAAAACATCAGATTGGTTTCCCACCCCTGATGGAGAGTCGAGGCAGCTCAATGCCAATTCTTCAGGCTGCAAGCTTCCAGACATTAGGGGAGAAGGTGGTTTGACTTTTTACACTTAGTGCCAAACAGTATTAGGGACAAATGAAGAACTTAAATTCCTGTCAGTTGATTAATTCCACTAAAAGGAAAATGATTGATATAGCAGGCAGAATGAGGGGAGATACCTAGAACAGAAACAGTCTGTTGAAATAAAGGCTAGGATTGCCCGTGTCCCCACTCCATCCCTCCAAACACACAATAAAGGCTTTTGTATTACCTGAATAGTTTTGTTCAGGGAACTGCACAACAGAGAATACAAGGATGTGTAAGACATAGTCCCTGAGCCCCAGGAATTTACATTCTTAATGGGATAGAGAAGACATAAACACCTGAATAGGCAAATAGCAGTTATTTTGTAACTATCGTGTGATAATGCAAGACGGGGCATTTCACATAATCATAGGATTTGCCAAGTGAATGGAACCTGTAAAGTGTTAGAGGTTGAAGGCAGGTAAGATCAGCAGAGTTGTCCACCCAAGATTCTGGGCGTCTTCCTTGTTTTCTGATACCTGGAATATGTTTTGAACACATTACCTGAACCTAATAGAATCTGGAGCTATCTTTAAATCTCAGCTCAAGTGCAATCTTTTGCAGGAAACCTATCCTGGAAATTATTTTATATATGTCTTATATTCAATTTGGGGTATGTGTTGTGTCTCTCCCTCCAGTTGAATGTAAGCTTCTTTAGGGCAAAAACTGCCACCCATCTTTGTCTATCCCCCAGTCCTGGCATGTCTGGTACATGATTAGTGCTTAATAAACGGGGAGAAGAGAGAATTAGGAGAAGAGAGGAGAGGAGAGAAGGGGTGGGAAGGGGAGAGGAGGGAACATTTGAGCTATCTGTCAATTATTTCACTTCTATCATGTGATTAGCTCATCTCATCTTTAAAGAATGCATTTCTTTTATAGCATCCTTTTCTCTAGTTCTGCTTTGTAAGTCCTTATTTGTGATGTGTTGCAGCTTGATCACATACACCCACCATGTTCTTCTCCACTGCCCTCTGGGTAATAGTCAGATTTGATTTTTGGGAGAATATAGTGTTCCATGACTCACAGCCAAACAGCATCTATAGTGCTTATAATCTCCAGGAAAAAGTTGGAGATCTGTGCCATAGGTGATTGGGAGCCATTAAAGGTTTTGAACAAGAGCATGACCAAAATGTTATTTCAATAAGAAATGCTCCCCCCCAAAACAGATAATTAATCCACAAGTATTTATTTAGCACCTACTATGTGCAAAATGCTGAGGCTACCAAGACAAAACTGAAGCAGCTCATGTCCCCAAGAAGCTTTGATCCTAGTGGGGAAAAATGTAAAAGTATAGAAAAATATATGCACAAATGATACAGAAATTATTGGAATTAAAGGCTCTAGTATCCATGGAAATCAGGGAGGTATCATGCAAATTCCAGAATTTGAGAGCTGGAAAGGATCTCAACAGTTATTTAATTCAGCCCATATACAAAAGCAATCCGTACCCTAAATTATTTGAGCTGAATCTTAAAAGAGAATAGTGGAAGTGGGCAGAGTACATTACAGGCATGGAGGACAGCCAGTGTGATGGGAAAATTAGGGAGAGAGCATTTTGGAGAAAAGATGGTGAATTGAGATTCAGAACTGTTATGTGGGAGGTGACTTCAGAACATTACAAATGTGAAGCAGTTGGAAATAATGCAACCAGAGCTTTGAGAGAACTAGTGATGTGATTTACAAGTTGTATGAACAGAGATATGAGCTGGAACTGTAAGAATGGATGAAGTCTCCGAAGGTGGACTTTCTTATATTTGAAGCAGTTAAGAGAGACCTAGAGTTACCATATTGTATTAAATGCACCTGCTCCTTCAATAAATATTTCCTGAGGCTTTCTCTGTGCTGGGTTCTTTAGGAGATACTAAGAAGTATAGGACATGATCCCTACTGTCAAGCAGCTCACAAATCCTTTTGGTCGAAAATAACACATTAAAAGAGAAATGACAATAGAAAGGACACATAACACAATAGAAACTCTAACACAAAGAAGGAAAATATTCATTGACAAAAATGGTAATGGGAGAAAATGCTGAATAAAACAGTCAGAGTATCTTAGCAACATCCCAAGAAATTTTGCCCAGTGGTCATTCATGTCTTCACTACAGAGGCTTTTTATTAAAATAACTCAGAATCACTTTTCAGTTTCAGATAGTCAGATATCCCTGGAACAAAAAAAAAGTTATATTTTAGAGCTTCTTTTTGGTTGGTTCCCATATTTTGCTTTAAAATACTTTCTCTGGAAATAATCTTAACCCTAAACCCTAATGGGAAGCAGAAGGACTGAGTCTATGTGAAATGCTTGAAGGAGCATAAATTTTCTATTCCAGTAGCATTGTTTCTACTTCCAGACCCCATAATACTACCATAAGGCCTTGCCAGATGGAGAAGAATAAAAATCAGCCAGTAATATCTCCAGCTATTTCATCTGTGAGCTGGCCTATGTCACACTAACACCCAAGGCAAACTTTTCAAAATAGAAAAAGATGACAAAGCATTTGGGATTTGCCAGTATCCTATTTTCCTTTCTTTTACCCCACCATCACAGAATATCTGATTTGAAAGGGCCTTAAGAGTCCATCTTTCCCAACCCATCGCTAAACATGAATGATATTTATAATAGCAATTGCATAGCACTTTAAAGTTGACAAGTCAGCAAGCTTTTAGGTGCCTCATCTATGGGTCAGATATGGTATTAAGCTCTGGAAAATACTTAGCTTTGATTCCATCAATAATCCAGTAAGGTAGGTGTTATAATTTAGGAAACTGAGGCTGAAAGAGATTAAGTGACTTGGCTGTGACCACATGGTATCCAAAGTAAGATTTTAATTCAGGTCCTTCTGATTCCAAATCTAGTCTGTTATCCACAGAGCCACCTCACTTTCTTGATTCTACAGGATACTCCCACGTGTCAAAGACTTGGCTCAAAAGGACCCCCCAAATGCAGCCTGAATCAGATTAAGATAGAATTGAGACATATTTAACAAAATACAATAAAATGTAGGTAATGTTAAAAAGTGGTTTTCAAGTTCAATGTGGCTTACAGGCATCCTTACATACTGTTCAGTGGTCCCCATTTCTATTTGAGTTTGCTTTACAATATTACTGACAAATAGCCATTCAGGCTTCTCTCTGAAGCCCTCCAGGCAGGGAAAGCCCACTCCCTCCTGAAAAAGTCAATTCCAGAGGCAGTTAGATGACTCAGTGGATTGAGAATCAGAACATCTTGGGTTCAAATCTTATCTCAGATACTTCCTAGCTCTGTGACCCCGGGCAAGTCACTTAACCCATATTGCCTTTCTGTCTTGGAACCAATACACAGAAGGTAAGGTTTTTTTTGTTTTGTTTGGTTTTTGTGTGTTTTTTTAAAAGGCCCATTCCACTTAGGGACAGAACTAATTACTACAATTTTTTTCTTTATATGAAACAGAAATATGTCCCTTTGAGACCAAGTACAGTAAATCTCTCTTCTCTCTCTCTCTCATGTATGCTTTGACTCTGTCTCCAGACTTCTCTTTTTCCTTTACTTTGTCTTTTCCACTTGAAATTCCCTTTTCAATTTCAGTCTTCTCCCATTAAAATAAAAGCTTCTTGAGGGCAAGGACTGTTTTAATTGCTTATATTTTTATCCCTACCACTTAGCACAAAGCCAGGCAACTTAAGCACTTAATAGGAGTTTTATCTAATTTAATCTAATCTAATCTACACTTCTCTCTCCCTCTCCCTCTCCCTACCTATCTAAATATTTAAAATCAGTTACCCACTGAGTCTTCTCTTCTCAAAGCTAAATGTTCCCAATTCCTTCAACCTATCTTCAAATGGGATAACCTTGAGGCTTTTCATCATCCTGCTTTTCTGGATACTCTCTAGCATACCAGGGGTAATGAGTCATCATTTAAGACTAATTAAATGCCAAAAGAAAAGGTGAAATGCAAGAGCCATCATTCCCTTTCCCCTTCCAATCTACTCCTAGCCACAGTACAGGTAACCTTTGTCCATATTCTATTTCCCAGCTGACCAGGAAGCACTATGAATCAGGGAACTCTATTTGAATGCCCCAGGCTTTCTCTTCTACACTGAAATTTAACTGGCTTACATCATATTCTTCTATGACCCTGATTTTTCTTTTTGTTGAGTACTAGCTAACTGGATAAACTCTAAAGCACAATGCTATATTTAATGACTATTTGTGAATTGCCATGCTCTATTTCCTACGTTACCTACTTATGTTTTCACAGGGTCTTTTGGAAATATTATTTTAATCCAAAGAATGTCTCTAAGAGCAGGGAAATGTATATCCTGCCTCAGGCAGGTAGGAGAGATTTTTAGTGACATTGTAGAATTTTGGTGCTCCTGAAATCACTTCCAACAGTATACAAAGTATAAGATGGACTGGCTATAAATCCTTTTGAAATAGTTATCATCTGGCCTGGATTTCCAATAGACAGTAGGGACTCAGAAAAATAAGTTCCAAAAAGACATGCATATGTCCGAAGATCAAATCAAATATATCTATAAATGATATGCATGTGTATATGTCTGGATCTATGGTATATAATAGGGACATGTTGGAGCCAGCTCAAATTGGAGAGTTAATTGTAAAATTTGTATAGTGTGAGCGTTCACACCTCAGAAATTGACAAACACGACATAGTAGAACCTGATTTATTATTTTTTGATTATCTAGACTTAAGAAAGTAAAGAGGAAAATGCTAATGATGAAGATGAAACTTCAAAGTATGTCATGCATGCATTTTTTCAGAGAATTCATTGTTAAACATTTACCAGCAATCCATTGTGATGTATGTGCATGTATGTATATATTATTTACATATACATGTTTATATATGGATGTATTGTGAAGCCAAGAAGTTATAGTAAGAGTTTTTCTATCTGATGTGACTAAATGTAAATTAAAGTGGGAGGAGCATATGGCTTAAAAGTTTAAGCTTCAGTTATCTGAAAGATGAATTCATCCAAGATGAGCCATTCCATGACTGTGCCAGATAAAGGAGACGTTCCTACATCAGCTCTTCTGCAAAGGGTTTATTCCAAAGCATCACATTTTGAAAGAAATGTAAACTGATTGCATGGAAGCACTTGGAGTAATTTGCAGGAGATGACCATGTTTTGCCAACAGAAAGCCTTAGAGGAATTATTTTTTATGACTCGATAAGCATGGTTTATAATTAGTGTGAAAGGAATGCCCCACAACACTCAATTTCTATTAAAATAACAAACAAGATGATCTCTGCTCTGATGCCTTCATCAGGTGAGAATTTCTCCTGATTGAATTACAGAATCAAAAACTCAGTCAATTACCCAAAGGTGTAAATTAATCCTCCAGGTCTCCCCTCTAGAATCTTCTGTCTGAGATTACCTCCCGTTTACACTGTATATATCTTTTATGTACATTTTCTTTGGTACATTGCTATCTCCTTGGCATCGGTATCAAGTTCTTGCATTCTTGATATTCCCAGTACACACTGCCTGACATGTAGAAAATATTTAATAAATTCTTCTTCATGGACTAAGATATTAAAGTTCCTAAATGAATCAATCAAGATGTGACTGAGGGGACCAAATCCTTAGTCAATTTGGGAGGAGTAAGGAACTTGGAACCATTGGATGAAATAATATGAAAGGCAGCATCAAATATTCAGCAAGGGCACTGACCCTAAATCCCTTGCAGAGAGATGTCTAAAATGGACTTCTTGAAAACTCAAAAGGCAAAAAGAATCTTTGTCCAGCCAAGAGTGACCCCTTTTCTACATGTGTTCCCAATGCTTATACTCATTTCTTCATGGTCCCTAAATATACTTATGGAGAGTGTATCCCTGGATTGTGGGGAAATAGTGCTACTCTTAACTGTCTTCATTATGTGATCCCAGTAACACTCTCTGCTTTCTCGAATCTAATAACCTCCAGTTGGTCAACTGATAATCAATGGGGAGCAGATTTGATAGAAGTTCAAGGGAGGCAATACTAGAAACCTCATCAGTCCCTCTGTGTTATTCCCTGTTACCTTGAGGGAGAGAGTAATCAATCACCCTTAGGGGACCTTAGGCTACCAGAAAATGAAAGTTAGGAAAGTAGCCCCAAGTTTGGGGGGAGGGATTACCTTAACATAGCTATTGTTTTTCTCTATTAATTTTTAGAAGATTCTGAAAAAATCTTTTCTCATTCTATCTTCAATCTATGTAATAGATTCATTTAAGAAATTCTGATTTAGGGGCAGCTGGGTAGCTCAGTGGAATGAGAGTCAGGCCTAGAGACAGGAGGTCCTAGGTTCAAACCCGGCCTCAGCCACTTCCCAGCTGTGTGACCCTGGGCAAGTCACCCCCATTGCCCACCCTTACCACTCTTCCACCTATGAGACAATACACCGAAGTTAAGGGTCTTAAAAAAAAAGAAAAAGAAAAAAAAAGAAATTCTGATTTACAATCGGAGAGACTATAAATTTAAAATGAGTATAGATCAATTTATCTTTTAGTGTGTCCATTTCTGAATTGTTTTAGGAGATGAGCCAAATATGATGGAATACACAGACATGTTAACTAGGGAGATGATCCAAAGAAGGTTAAGTACAAAGAACTGGTGTGATATAGTGGTGCAAGTCAGAGGATGTGTTTGTATTCTTTCTCTGAAATGTCTTTGCATAGCCTGTCCCTGAGTCTTAGACTGTTCACTCTTCTCATTTCCACTTCTCAGAAGTCCTAATCAATTCAAAGCTCAGTTCACTAATCCAACCATTTTGGAGAGTGTTCTGGAACTACATTTAAAGAGTTATCAAACTTTGTGCATACGTTTTGCCCCAGAAATACCACTATTAGGTCTATTTCCTAAGATAAAGGGTGTCAGAGACCAAGGAACGAAACCTAAAAACCATAGAAACGAAACTTAGTGAAGGGTTTTCCGAGAAACGAAACTTATGTTAAGAAATGAAACTTACCTAACTTCATCCGGGATGATCATCCGGGATAGGCGTGGTAAGACCAACAGCCTGGAATTTTCCCGACCCCAGCCCTAGAAGCATATAAACTCACTCCTTGCACACAATAAACGAGCCTTGACACTATTAGATTGATTTTGTCTTTCTTGCGTGCTTGGTCTCTCCTTTCTCTCCCTATGGTTTTTTCAGGTGGCTGACTCACGGGCCTTGCGGTTGTATCCGGCTGGATCCGGATATCTGGCGCCCAACGTGGGGGCACGAAGAAGACGGCTTACCGGATGACTGAGGAACACATTCCGCGGACAAAGAAACGGTAGAGGCTGAACAGACAGCCTTGAGGCAGGGTAGAGGCTGAACAGACAGCCTTGAGGCAGGGTAGGTCGTCCCATTCCCCATAGGCAATTAGGCTAAACCTTGGAATGTGTACCCCTGAATGAATGAATGCATGAGTGGTTAGAACATGGGGAAGTGATTGTTACGACAGTGTGAATGAATAATGGGGAAAACACTCTCTAAGGAAGCCCCAGTTCGTTAAGGATCTGAAGGATAGTCTCAAGGAGAGAGGCATTAGGGTAAAAAAGAAAAATTTGTTTAAGCTCTTCTGCTTCATAGAGGAACGTTGCCCCTGGCTTATTCTACATGGCCCAGGGATCCACACCCTTACCTGGAATTATTCAGGCAGGTATCAGAATCCCACTTCACAGAAAAGTGAAGAAGCAAAAGTGTATTTATTTTAGGATACTTATTGAAGCATGAAGAAAGGTAATTAAGAAACAAAATTCATCATATGTCAGCCAGCTCCTTGTTAAGAATTAACCCTTTTCTGACTCATTCTTTTTCACAGAATTCTTTAGTCATGGAGATATGAATTGTAACAATTGATCTTTTGCCAGGATGAAAAGAAAAATCTAGCTTATATAATTTATGGTTTATAATTGTCAGAGTGTGTGTGATATGCCCAGGAAATGTGTCCCTGATCAGTCTGTGTGTTATATGTTGTTTGTCTGTGATCACAATGGGAGGGTTACAGGTTGGGAAAAATAAATCTCTCTCTCTTCTTCATTCATTCCGGAGGAATGGGGAGCACAGACGGAGGAGTTAGAGAAATTCAGAAAATAACATTGTAATTTCTGAATGTCTTAAACTCTAAGATAATTTAATTGGTTAAAAGAAATCTTATTCTCTGCACTTATTAAGGCAAGAGTTAAACAAACTAATCTGTCAAACATTTCTCCTTCCATTTCTCACTGGCCATGAGAAAGGGAACATGGAAATCAAAAGACAGAAAAAGGGACAAATTTGATCCCATCACCAAATTCTATCAACAGGTTAAGTACTGAGACATATATCTAATGAAAATTACAAAAGATTCTAAAATGGAATCTAAGAAAAACTTAGTTGTGTACAGAAGTATATTAACTTTCCTAGCTAGCAAAAAATAAATAAAAACCATCAGTCTTGCTCAGTGCTTAACCCAGAGTGAAAAAGCTTCTTTAAACAACCATGAGTTCAACCTAACATTAATCAAACTGATGTTAGTAAAAAATTTAACTTAAAGATTATTAGAACAATGCAATTGGCTTACATTTCAAAATTAGATCCCTTTAGACAGAGACTGGTCCATGAGAAAATTATTTGTTGAGAGCGAATCATCCACGCCGCCCCAGTTCAGCAGGAAGTAGCTATGAGAAGCTAAAAATCGTCGCCCATTCTCCCCCAAACTCATGGACCTTTCTCTACCCATTAGAGTATATATTTGCTAAGGAACTGAATAGGTACTGATGGTATTGTGTAAATTCATTGACTACTAGTTAAAAATGGAATTTCTGTTAAATTTAAGAATGCACAAAACTTATATTGAAAAGCTATCTATTAGGATTTGCAGTGTGGGAATGATCAGACTTACCAAAAATGCTTATCGAACTGAATTTAGGGAAAACATATGAACATGTAAAATTGTTACTCTAGGACCTGTACCATCATATTAAGTAATAGGTAAAAATGTGATTAACATTAGGGTTTCAAATTTTGGTAATTCAAAAATAATATTTTTGCATTAGGAATCTAGTATATTATGAATATAAAAAATTTGGACAGCATTGTAATTTATTAGGATATAAAATTATTTTAAAAGCATGTGCAATGTATTAGAAGAAATTCATGATCTAAGGAATAACATGCAATTTGTTTAAAAATATATATATATTATTATGGGTAAGAATAAACATGTAGAATAGCTTCATGTGAACAGACTCAAAGAGGTACAGTGACCAATCAAGTGTGACTTGACAGCTTAGCTCTGTAAAGTGAAAAAATGAACAAGAAGCTAATAGCAACTTTATAACATCAATAATGATTGTGCAAAAATTCAGGTTTCCCTAATTCACCACAATTGGAGCATAAATTTAAAATAAAATGGGAAACTGCAGATATCATAGAGAATAAAAGACAGTTAATACAAAGGAAATATGGTTTGGAAATTTATAAAGCAAATAACATATATTGTGACAACTTAAAATTAAGCCTTACGACAAAAGGGAGATTTTACTCCACAATTTGAAGTATTTTTCATGTAAGAATTGATTTTAAGGGTTGAGGATTGCTAATGATTTTTGATATGGTACAATGTAATTTATTTATTGTGGTAACAGAAAAAAGGTTGTAATGTTAGAGAACTTATTCCAGAATTTAACTTGGGATATTTCAAATGAGATGTTCTTTTAATATATGTGCTGTCAGAACTAGCAGCAAGTAATCATGATACACAAGAAGTTTTTAAAGTGGTTAATCTATGCATGGGTTTTAATAATACAGGTTCTAAGAATTTGGTAATTTTCAAAAGATGGAGTTTCTAATGGATAAATAAATAATAGGTGTGAATTCTAGTGCAAAATAGACACAAAAAATGATGAATCAGAATAATCTTGATGGTATTTGATCAGCTATGTAGCAATGTTTTGAAGTAAAAGGAAACTAAACTGGAGATTCTATTATATTCTGTTTTAAAGAGAGGTTTGAAAAGAATAAGAGTAAATGCTTTGAAATTCATTTTGTTTATATACTGAAAGATTGCTAAAGGACTTAAAGTTATTTGTAAGTTATGGAGTTCAAACTAAAATCTGTTTCAGGAAATAATACAGCCCTGTTTTATATTTACTATGGAGCTACTCAATCCAGCACTCCTGTTCCTTAATTCAGGTTTTGTGACTAAAGTGTGAGATGTTAATTATTACCAAAATATGTAAGAATAACTGAGTGATCAGTCTTGTAGGGATATGAGGAAATGTTTTCCCTGTTTGTTTTTTGGGACAAGTCCCATAATCAGCACATGAGGTAAATTATCCAATTAAAGTTTCCATTTCCCCAAACAACCTATTAGGCAGATAATTGGAAATTATCAAATTGTTAGGGAACATGCTTTGAGAAGTAGATGAAGTTAGTGATAGATGACTTGTAGCTTGCAGCTTTAGTTTACCACAATTGAAGTATTGGATCTTGAGCTTGGAAATATAACCAAGAGAGCCCTTTGTTACTCTAGCTATCCTCCTAGGAGTTGGTGGTCTCGCCGCGGGCATTGGCACCGGCACCACCGCCCTCCTAAAGGCCCAACATCTGGCCGCTCTCCATATGGCTATGACATCTGACTTAGACGCATTGGAGAAGTCTGTCACGGCCTTAGAACAGTCCCTCACTTCTCTTTCAGAAGTGGTCCTGCAGAATAGGCGAGGTCTCGACCTCCTTTTTTTTGAAAGAGGGCGGACTATGCGCAGCCCTGAAAGAAGAATGCGGTTTTTACTCCGACCATACCGGCATTGTAAGAGAATCTATGGCAAAATTACGAAAACGCCTTGCCCTCAGAAAAAGGGAGGCCAAGGCTCAGGAAGGATGGTTTAATAATCTCCTAAAAGGTTCCCCTTGGCTTTCTACCCTGATCCCCACCATTTTAGCCCCCCTTTTTATCTTCCTCCTAGTTCTCACCTTTGGCCCTTGGGCTTTCCAACGCCTGACCGGATTTATCAAAATGAGAATTGACTCAGCCCTCACTAAGTACCCTATGGTCCAATACCATCGCATAGAAATAACAGACACTGAACGGCCACACACCTCGCCTGACAGTGACTGTCTTCGTTTCACCAGCAGGGCAGTAACCCAATGACGGGATTAGCACAGGTCCTTGACCCTTGATGGCCAAGTAACTCCCCCTGTGTAGCCTAAGACAGGGGCCGTCGCTGAGGTCCTGGCTGAATCGCCTCTTTAAAAGAAAAGAAAGGGGGAATTGTCAGAGACCAAGGAACGAAACCTAAAAACCATAGAAACGAAACTT
>NC_058136.1:76993354-77012620 GCF_016433145.1 Gracilinanus agilis | reverse complement strand
TGTCCCAGCCAGCACTCCTCCCTGAACCAGCAGAGCTCCTTCTCTAGCAGAAGACCCCCTGACTCACTCAACTCTCTCTTTTTAAAGGGGTCATTTATGTGTCACTTCCTGTGCCTCCCTCCTAGTTTGTGTGTCCAATCACAACAGATGCTTCTCTTAGGACTGCCTAAGGGGCAGTCAATGGATTCTGATTCATCACCCACTCTAGCACACTGAGTTAGGGACCTCCCAAAATTGAAGGTGTTCTCACCTTTGGTGATTAAATCTAAAGATGGGCAGTGTAGACTTAATCTAATTATCATAGAAGGAGCTCTGAAAGGAAAAAGTATGAGTATGAGCCTGAGAGTTTCTGTAGAAACAAGGTAACTAGGTGGCATAGCAGCTAAAGCATTGGACTTGGAGTCAGAAAGATATGAGTTCAAAACTTGCCTCAGACATTTACCTACTGTCTAAACCTGGGGAAGTCACTAGATGACTCTCAGCCCCAATTTCCTAATCTATAAAATGTGTTAATGACACCTTTCTGTGAGGATCAAATGAGACAAAAAATATAAAGTGTTTGACTAACCTTAAAGTGACATATAAAAGCTACTTAGTATTTATTACAAAATGACAACAAATAACAGAACTACAGGGCACTTTTTTTTGCCTTTTTCTGTTCTTGGAAGTTCTCTGAATGAAATGTTGAAAGTACTTTGTAGGAGCATTGAAATAGTATCTTCAGTGCCTCCTGATTACTTTTAAGAAGAAGTGTGAGCTCTTCTGCTCCATTTTTGACCCCCTTCCCATTCTCACCCTGTCTACCTTTGCAGATAGTTTTTACATTGCCTGCATCATAGATTGTATATTCCAATTGAACTGAACTCTTTGCTAACCTTGTATTCAATGTCTCATTGTCCAATTCTGTCTCTTGTGGCCCACCCTGACTGCTTGGTTATAATCCACTCTTTCCTGAGCTGTAACTCTTCAAGCTTTTCAGTATTCAATGAAGACATCATCATCATCATTATCCTAGTCATCATTACAATAACAAGAATTTACATAGCACTTTAAGTTTACAAAATGTTTTATAGACATCATCTCATTTAATCCTCAACACAACCCTGAAGTTGATACTATTATTTTTCTCATTTTACATATAAGGAAACTGAGGAAGAAAAAGTTTAAGTGCCTTGCCCAGAGGCACAGAGAGTAAGCATCTGAGGCAGGATTTAAAGTTAGGTTGTCTTGACTCCATGTGCCTCAGTCTCACCACCGAAGCCCCTAGAACAGTTATGCCAATCACTATTTTTGTAACCTTGGAAATCGTATATTTGGATTGGGAAACATTTTTTTTGGTTCTCTGCTACTTTGGAGGGAGAGAGTAAAAGAAGTGGGTGTCATCTGCAGGGGGACAGAGTTCAGGTTGATATGAGTATTTGTTGTTGAGAGACAACTGGGCTTAGATTAGACCAGCTGTAATGTAAGCTAAGTGTGAGACCATGAGCAAGTCACTTAACTCAGTGCCCTAGGAACTGTACTTTCAACTAGTTTAACACTAAAAATTAATTTTTAAATTGTACTTAGAAATATATTCCTATATTTCTGCACTAATATGTCACCACAAAACATGTACAAAAAGAGACATTTTCAAGAGAAAGAAGGAAAAAAATTTAAAATATTTCATTTATTAATGGTAGAAAACCCTATTATTAATTATTAATTATTCAGTTTAGTTAACTTGATTTATGTCGTTAGCCAAGCACAGGGATTTTTTAGCAACTTTATTGAAAGATACACAATATCACAATCAATAACAGGTCCTAAGTTATTGAATATTTTTATATTAAACAGAGAAATCATCACTTTTAGGAGAAAAGAATAGACTTGTGAGCTCACTGGAAATTCCCTCTACCTATGCAGATCTGATTGTTCTTCACAATTTATGGACTTAGAGACTTACCTGGAGCTCTAAGAAGTTTTGACTTGCTAGGCTCACGTAGCCTGTTTATGTCCTTTGAAACACAAGTCTTTTTGGCTCCAAGGCCAGCTCTCTATTTACTCTACATTTTTATTATCCCACACTGCTGCTCACAAATTTCACTGCTTTTTATATGGTTTCTTCAATGGGTTTATTTCGTTCCATACTTTATTTGAAATTGTGTATTGGCACTACTACGCTTCGTTTACATAGCTAGTTTTATTCAATTATTTTCCATCCAGACAGGACACAGGGCAGTTCTTTAAACTCTGTCTACTATCTCCTGTCTCTGTGTATTTACATAGTCTGTCTACACAAACCTGGAATTCACTCTCTCTTCATCTCAAGCCTGTCAAAAGCCTTATTTTCATACCCCTTGACCCGACAATTCCACTACTAGGTCTGTATCCCAAAGAGATCAAAGAAAAAGGAAAAGCACTTATATATAGAAAAATATTTATAGCAGTTGTTTAGTGGTGGCAAAGAACTGGAAACTGAGAAGAAGCCTATGAAATGGGGAATGGCTGAAGAAGTTCTGATATATGATTGTGTTGGAATACTATTATGTTATAAGAAATGATGAGCAGGTGTTTACTGAAAAATCTGGAAAGAATGACATGAACTGATGCAAAGTGAAGTGAGAAGAAACAAAAGAACATTGTTCATAGTAACAGCGATAATGTGCTGGTAATTGATTGTGAAAGACTCAGCTAATCTGATCAATACAATGATCCAAAGCCATTTAGAAGGAGTCATGATGCAGACTGCTACCCAGAGCCAGAGAAAGAACTGACGAATGCCAAGTACAAAGTGAAGTATAATTTTCTCATTTTATTTTTCTTGCCTTTTTTCAAACATGACTAATGTTGCATATGACTAATAGGGAAAGATGTTTTGCATGGCATCTCATGTAAAATCGATGTCATATTTCTTGCCTTCACAGTTGGGTAGTAGAAGATCCTGAGGAAGGAAGAGATTTTGTAATCTGCGATTTCTAAAATGTTTTTTAGAAAGATGTCTACTAGGCAAAAAAAAATTAAAGCCTTCTTTTCTCTCAAGATTTAACTCAGACACCACCCCTTCCCTAATCCTCCAAGCTGTAAGTGCTCTCCCATCCAAATTGTTCTTTAGGGTTTTTGTACATCAGCCTGGACCCCATCCTAAGTTAAACCACATGGTAGTTATTTGTACACATGTTATAAATTATCACCTCCATAAGGTCAGGGATTACATCGTCATTTAATTTTTATTTAGTGTCATTGCCTGATCTATAAGTACGTGTTAAGCATATGCTATATATCAGGGACTATCCTAGGAGCTAATAAAGACCCTAATACAAAAGAGACACAACTTTGTCCTTAAAGCAGTTCACATTTTACAAGGGGGGTGCAACATCCTCACTGATGAGTAAATACGGGTTATAAACAAAACAAATGATCAATGATTTTGGAATGGGGATAATGAGTTGGGGAATAAAAACTAAACTATACATAAAAAATGCAGGAAAGAAACTTAGCTAAGGCTTGAAGGGTTCAAGAGGTGGCACTAAGGGGAAGAGAGAACAAAGATTCAGAAAAAGGAGTTGGACTGCCATGTGTTATATTGCAATTTGAGAATATTTCATCTTTAATTAATACTTTTCAGGTAATTAATATAAATAATGTATTGGGACAGCTAGGTGGCACAGTGGATAATGGGACTGGAGTCAATAAGATTCATTTTCCTTAATTCAAATATGGCCTCAGATTCTTACTAGGCAAGACGCTTAACTCTATTTGCTTCAGTTTCCTCATCTATAAAATGAGCTAGAGAAGGAAATGGCAAACCATTCTGATATCTTTACCAAGAAAACCCCAAAAGGGGTCACAAAAGGTCAGGCATGACTAAAATGACTAAATAAAGAGAATTTAATATTAATATTTAGATATTGATATTAGTATCATAATCTCAGTTCTGAACAGTTAACTGCTTTTGATAACCTGTTTGTGTCTTAGAATTTCTAATATGTCAAATATGACAAACGCTGACAAACCCTTAAAAATTCTGGGTGCTTCATCTAAAGTGCAAATCCGTGCTAGCTCATCATATTTTTTAGGACGGTGCCTTCTGTTATGAAACACATTGCAATCAAGGCTGGATACTTTGTGTACAAAGCAGAATATTTTAATTTTGTATTTTTTATAATGTGTGTTTAAACAGTCATGAACAATAATAGTGCAAAAAAACAAAGCGTGATGAAATTTTTAATGTGAAAATATTGTTATAACTTTGTATCAATAATGGAAATGCAAGTTCTCCTTCTCTAATGCTTTTGATACATTTAATTTATTTAATGCAAAGTAATTATTATTTTAATTTTAAGAATCATGGTTATTGTATTGAAATGTCAAAAAACAATACACTGATGAAATGTAAAGACAGTATCAATATTCTATTCTCCATTTTATTTATATTGCCCAAACAATAAAACTAATAACAATTTAGTATAAGATGCCACAAGATTATCTTTAAAATTTGAAAACAGATGGCATTATCAAAGGCTTTCTTTTCACCTGGAAATGTGCTGAAAGTGTTCTTTTCTATGATAAAGAATTTATTCACTGTGTTTTATTCTTTGACACACATTTGGGCAAGAATGGCAACATTTTCAGCATTTCTTGGGATGTATATTATTGGAGAATGACAGCAGGTTGCTTGATAGATTCTAACTCCAGACCGTGGCTTTCTGTGGTGTACTGAGAAACTCCAGGCAGCATTTTTCTTGGACAATCTGATAAAGAGGGTAGCAAGTAGCTAAAAGAACGTCAGGGCGCAGGGGCGAAGCATCCGCTTTTTAACCATCTGTGAACAGACTCAGAACTGAAATGGAAATGCTTGTGTGGACCACAACAATCATTCCACTTAGACCATTATTTCAGCTCAGTACATGTCAGTGTTTTAAATTCCATTCCTTGTTATGAAAAAGTGAATGTGGTCATTGTCATCAGCAAATCAGGATGCCTCACATTTTATTGTGTATTTTAAAATAAATTGTGTGTACACATATGGATATATATATATATATGTATATATGTATATGCCTGTACATTCATATGTTTATACACATGTATTGTTATAAAAGAAAGGGGGTAATCTGTATACTACCACTATTAGGCTGGCTATTAGTAGTAGTAATCTGAGGTATTAATCTGAGGAAGCTTTGGTTTGGTTCCCTAAAGGCTGGTACAGGGACACCCGGGTCCTGCCACCCAGCTGGATGTTACAATAACTGCCCTTCTTTATAACAGTGCCCAGGCAGGATCCCTACAGGTCAACGGATGGGTAACCCTTTCAGGTCCCACCTGGGGTTGATTGATTATTGGTATTGGGCTCTATCAGCCTTGGATAACGTTCATCTGACTGCGTTGCTCCCTCCCCAAAGTGGTGATGGAATAACTACTCAGGAAGGTACTTAATAACTTTATGTATGTTGTTTAACAAGGGAAAGGAATGATCAGGAAAGGTTGGGGAATAGGTGACCCTATCACTAAATCTATGGCACTAATCCCTCAGGACTGTAGGCTGTTCAGTAATGCTGGGCTTGTTCTTCACCTCCTCTGGCTCAGCCTGGCCACAGCCAAACCAGAGTAAGCAAACTGGATGATGCAAATATTGATGATGGTTTCTCTCAGCTTCTTACTGCTAGTTGTTTGCTACAGCTTTCAGGAAATTCCCCCCTTTACCCCCCTCTTCTTCTTCTCCTACCCACTTCCCAGATCCCCCCCCCCCGGGGCCTGGGATACCCAAATATCTAAAGATGGTTTAGGTGCCTAAATATCTAGGGATTCAGAGAGAATCAGGATCCACGGTGTGACCCACAGGTCAATCAATATTCAAGATCAAATGTCCAAGGCAAGAGTTTAGGCAAGGCTCAGCCAAGGCAAAAGCCAAGGTCCCAAAAGACAAAGGGTTCAAGGGGTCCCTGTCAGGGGGCTCCCAGGGTATTTATATCCTTTCTGGACAACTGCCTTTCTTCCTGTCCTCATGGCCTCCAGGAACATTTCACTCTTCAACTGTCTTCACCTGTCAATCAAGGTGTGACTCTCAACTCCCAGAGCTTGATTATGACAGTATGTATATACGTAAGTGTATGTTTATTTGTATCTGTAGGCATATAATTCTTGTATGTGTACATACATGTTTTGCATCGATGTCTAATACACTGGTATACTCTATGTGACCCTGGGCAAGTCACTTGACCCCCACTGCCTAGTCCTTACCACTCTTCTGCCTTGGAGCCAATACACAGGATTGACTCCAAGATGGAAGGTGAGGGTTTAAAAAAAATACACTGGTGTACTGCGTGGTCTGCACCAATATTTCATATGTATTATTAGTTACTTATTAGTTATATGTACATTAAAAAAAGTTTAGCATATATTTCTATATGGATGTGTTTATATGTGTGCATAATGAGTCGTGTTTTTATAGCACTTAAAGACTTGCAAAACACTTTATCAGTATGATTTCATTTGATCTTCACAAAACCGTGACACAGGTATTATTATTATTATCAGTTTAAGATGAAAAAATGAGGCAGACACAGGGTAAGTGGCTTGCCCAGGACCACCAAGCTAGTCAGCATCTGAGGTAAGATTTGAACGAAGACCTTCTTGACTCCAGATGCAACATGCCATCAGTTATCTCTTGCTCCTGCTTTAAAAACAAAGATGACAAATGGTCCTTGCCCTCACAGACTGTACATTCCACACAGGGACAAACAAGATAAAGAGATAGACACATTCATACATATATTTGGGGAGTAGTAGCGCTGTTGCTAACAATAATAACAATAGCTACAGTGTTTGTAATCTTTTTGAGATTTGAAAAAACTCTTCATTTATCATCTCATTGGATCCTCTCAGCAGTTCTGTGAGGGAGATGTTTGTCTACTGGTGATCAAACAGTGTGAGAGAGGTAACTAACCTATCCAGAGTTACAAAGCAATTAAGCATCTGGGGTAAGATTTGAACTTAGATCTTACCAACTAGAACCCACTCCTTTTACAGATAAGGAAACAGAAGACCAAAGAGAAACATTATTTGTTCAGGGTCAAGAAGGTACAAAACATCTAAGGGCAATCAGAATTACGTCCCCAGATGCCAAGTCAATGCTTCAAGTCAATATGGTCTCCCAAGAGTTCATTTCTATGTACACAAATAAAGAAATGCACATTTATTGCAGAGCGATTTCAAGAGATCCCTCATAACCCTGGGACTCCGGAAAGATGGTGGAGGCAGCACCTGATGTACGCTTTGAGGGAAGTGAGAAATGTCTGTCTTCCTAACATCAACCAGATGGAAGTTCCATCCATAAAACTAGATGTGAACAAATGCTAATATAGCCTGTCTTAACCCTCTCTTGATTTTCCCCAGAGAGCTGTACCATGTTCCTATTCCATGTGAAATTCTGAAGACTGGCCCTGGAGAAATGCTTGTTTCTCTTTCACCAAAATAAAGTTGCAATCATTCTCAGAAATCAAAATCCATCAACTGTCAACATAACCCTGAATTCATCACTGCTGGGTCTCCCTTACTGAGGGTGTAAGGGGAGGAGGAGAAGTTTCAAAAGAAAACAAAGTCTAGCTAGCCTTTAAAATGCTACTTTTTCTACTTGATTACTTCTTTTTTTAATCTGTGACTCAAACCCATGTCGATTAATAGCAGAACTTTCCCCCCACAATGGGCTACTTGAGTTCATGTCAGGCCACAACAAGCCAGCTGTGGAAAACTAGTCAAGCCTGATTTGTTTGCCAATTTTCAAAATTCCCACTCCTGGGGGGAGGAATGTCAGAATTCTTTTCAGCTGATGGCCTGAAGTGACCCAAGGACCCTATATATGTGCAAAAGGAGAAACGCACCCACAAGAAAAATCCCCGGCTTGCCTGCTATTGCACTTAAATTAACAATAATGTTTTTACAATTTTTTTGAGCTTAGCTCAGTAATCACTGTGTGTTGGTTTGTGTATGTGTGAGTGTGTAGCAGTTAAGTGGCAAAGCAGATAGAGTACAGGGCCTGAAGTCAGGAAAACTCATGTTTCTGAGTTCAAATCTGGCCTCAAACTCTTATTAGCAGTGTGATCCTGGGCAAGACACTTAACCTTGTTTGCCTCAGTTTCCTCAACTCTTAAATGAGCCGAAGAAGGAAATGGCTAGCCACTCTAGTCTAACTGCCAAGTGAGCCCAAATGGGGTCACAAAGATTTAGATAAGACTGAAAAAGAACTGAACACACACACACATACACACATATATACACGTTTACTAGACTTATATTTGCATGGATGTGAGGAGCTCCCAGGGAAGAAATCCCTCTATAATAATAAATGGTTGCCATTTAAAAAAGATAAAGTGCTTTCCTTATGTTGTCTAACTTAATCTTTTCTTAAAAATTATTTATTTGTTTGTTACTTTAAAATACAAGATAACTCCCTCTCCTCTCCTCACTAAAGAAGATATAATTTGACAAAAAGATATGTTTTGTATATACACACACACACACACACACACATACATATACACACACACAACTATGTCTTACTTATTTCTATTTATCAGTTCTTTCTCTAGAGGTGGACGTTCACAAGTCATTCTTCAAACACTATTTCTGTAATATATATATAATGTTCTCTTTGTTGTGCTCATTTCACTCTTCATAATTTCTCATAGGGCTTTCCATGTTTTTTCCCAAATTAACTTGTTCATCATTTACTACAACATAGCAGTATTCCATGACAATCGTCTGCCACAGTTTGCTTAGGCATTCCCTCACTGATGAGCATCCCTGCAATTTCCAGTTTTTACCGCAAAGAGAGCCGTTATAAATATTTTAGAATATTGAGTTTCTTTTCCTTTTTACCTTGAACACTTTAGGAAATAAACCTGACAGGGGTATTGCTGGGTCCTGTTGTAAGATAAATTAATAAGATGTTTAAGATTAGTTAGTTGGGAGGCTTAGCAAGCAGGGCTGGAGAATTCTAAATGGAATGGGGAAGCAGGAAGTGTTGCTTCTCTCTCTGAGATGGACTCCATGTTGGCTGGGAACAAGTTATAACTGACCCCCTGGGAGACCTCAGAGGAAGTGGAGTTTGTATCCTGACATCCTGGTATCCAGAAGGAGGAAATCATCTGCCTGTGGGAGATTTGGTTGAGACTATAAAACCTAACCTGGGTTGCTGGTCAGCTCAGGTTTGTCTCGCTCCCTGACTTACCCAACTGAAGGATGGCTGGCTGAAGACCTGGGAAAGCTATACCATCGCTGGATTTGGACAGGACTCAGCAATGAGGATCCCACTTTCATTCCTGATCTCCATTGTGCCCTGCCCTGCTATAGTTTCTAGCTTAGTGTAGATAAGTCCATNTTGGCTGGGAACAAGTTATAACTGACCCCCTGGGAGACCTCAGAGGAAGTGGAGTTTGTATCCTGACATCCTGGTATCCAGAAGGAGGAAATCATCTGCCTGTGGGAGGTTTTGGTTGAGACTATAAAACCTAACCTGGGTTGCTGGTCAGCTCAGGTTGGTCTCGCTCCCTGACTTACCCAACTGAAGGATGGCTGGCTGAAGACCTGGGAAAGCTGTACCATCGCTGGATTTGGACAGGACTCAGCAGTGAGGATCCCACTTTCATTCCTGATCTCCATTGTGCCCTGCCCTGCTATAGTTTCTAGCTTAGTGTAGATAAGTCCATTCCCTGACCCTGAGGCTTGCCCATAGACTGGTAGATTAGGACCCCTTTTCCCTCCCTTTAAACTATAGTTCATTGACTTAAACCCTGTTTATAACACCTATTGTCAGTCTACTCACTTGTTAGTTTCACAGACTCCCTGGCTAGGTGGATCTGTGTTGCCAGTTGACCCATTCTAAATCGTATTTCCCCAATTTGTTAATCCCAGTCTATTGTCTTGTCCTCTTACTTACTCTTCCTCCGAACCCAGATAATATTTAATTTAGCCCCCCAGTTTTTCCCCCATAAGAGTCTGAAGGTATCCACGGCATCATAATTCTCTGGGCATACTTACAGGTTGCTCTCAAAATAGCTGGTTCATTTCACAGTTCCACCAACAGCACTTTAGTGTCTCCATTTTCCACATCCCCTCCAACATTTGTCATTTTGCCTTTTTATCATTTTAGTCAATTTGATAGGTATGAGATGATATCTCAGAGTTGCTTTGTTTACATGTCTCTAATCAATAACGATTTAAAGAAATTTATATAGTCATATATGGCTTTGATTTCTTCATCTAAAACTGTGCATCTTTTGACCACTTATCAACTGGACAATGGCTCATATTCTTCTATATAAGACAAAAGTTCTCTATATATTTTAGATCTGAGAGTTCTATCTGAGAAACTATCAAAACAATTTTCAAACCTACTGCTTTTCTTCTAATCTTGGCTACATTCGTTTTATTTATACAGAACCTTTTCCATTTAATGTATTCAAATTTATCCATTTAACATATCATAATGCTTCCTATATCTTGTTTATTCATAAAATCTTCTATTTATAAATCTGACAGGCAATATGTTCTCTAGTCTTCTAATTTGCTTATGATATCTCCGTTTATGCCCTGCTCACATATCTATTTTAATCTTATCTTGGTAAATGCTATAAGATATTGGTCTCTATCTAGTTTCTGCTTGTCTGTTTTCTTGTTTTCCCAACAATTTGTACCAAATACTGAATTCTTACAATAACTATCTCACTTGATCTTTGCAACAGCTCTACATACTACATACAACAGCACTACAACATACATGTTTGGGAGTTTTGGTTTATAAGATTATTCACTTACAAAAATAAACAATATGGAAATATGTTTTTTGTGATAATACATGTATAACCTGGATTGAATTGCTTGCCAGTTCTGGGGAATGGGGAGAGAAGGAGGGAGAGAGACGATTTGGATCATATAACTTCTGAAACTTTACATGTAAATTTGTTTTTACATGTAATTGGTAAAATAAAAAAAATGAAAAATGCAACAGCCCCGAGAGATAGATTTTTTATTATCCCTATTTTATAAATAATGAAATTGATGCTCAGAGAGGTGTTCACAGTCATTCTCCTGATAAATAATCTGAGACAAGACTTCAACTCAGTTCTTCCACATTCTAGCCTCTATGTTACCTGGCTCCCTATACTAGCAATTTTTTTCTTATCAAGTTATTTAGGGCACCAAAGAGTTATATGACTTGTCCAAGGTCACACAGTAAGTATGTGTGAAAGTAGAGAATTGACCCCAGTCCCAGTTTTTCCTGATTCTGGGATCACTTCTTTATTCACAATACCAAGCTGCCTCTCTAGATTTAAGATGAAAAAAAAAACTGTTGACTCTTTTTATGTGAATGCTGTATGAGAAGACACTTTCCTTACTCCTTTGAGAGGTAGAAGATCCATGGGTATGAGTCATTTCATTTATCGTTGTACTATATATCTATATAATATTTAGATAGATAGACAGACAGACAGATAGATAGATATAGATGTAGTTTTTTCTCTTGCTGTCCAGTTTGCCTTTTTATTTAAAAAGAAAAACATCTTTGTTCTAGATGATGACTCTGTAGGAGGAGTGGACAGAGGGAGATAATTGGAGAAATTTATGTAGGAACAAAAGACATCAAAGGAATATTTTTAAAATAAATATGAGGGTCCTGAAGGACTGAGGCTCAAAATGAATTGCAAGTCATGTGATGATTCGTGTGGCAAGTTGAAAGATATAAAAATCAGCAATAATGATATATTAAACTTCAATCAGAGACATTTTCTGCTGAAAAGATAGTCCCAAATTGTCTGGTCCACTTAGACGTTATCTTGCAAATGGTATTCAGATACGATAACCACAGCTCAGGAAACATGATAAAACTGGAGAGTGTATGAAAGAAGGTACACAGGATGAAAAAGGGCCCAAATGTGATGCCGTATCAAGACTGGTTAAAGCAGGGATTCCTAACCTGCCATCCATGGATAGATTTCAAGGGGTCCAAGAGGCTGGATGGAGAAAAAAAATCCCTATTCTCCCCTAACGTTGAAATGAAATTGAGCATTTCCTTCCATTATGAATGTAGACAAAAATCAATTATTCTGAGAAAGGATTCACATACACACACACACACACACACACACACACACACACACACACACACACACACAAGGGTAGAGTTTTGTTGTGACTGACCTGGTGGCCTCAGTCTCCCTCCTGTGTAGAGTGAGATCGGGTGCCTCCCTAGAGACACAGGATGACAGAAATAGATTCTGGCACCACCCTGGATGGACCCTGGAAAAGCTGAGGAATCATTTCTGAGGACCTGAAGTGGGATCAGCAGAGAAAGCCAGTAATCTCAAAGCTGATTCTTCTCCCAAATCAATCATCAATTGGGATGGGTCTAGAAGTTAAGGAAGAAGAGCGAAGCCATCTAAAATATGGCAGATTTGCATCACTTTAAAGAATGAGTGATGCTGAAGCCAGAGCTGAGAAAAATTAGAAGGGCCATAAAAGCTGAATTAAAGTATTTGAAAAGCTGTCACAGAGAAGAAGGTACCAACTTTTTCTGCTTTGCTGCAAAGAGAACTAGGATGAGTGGGTAAGAGGTACAAAAAAGGTGAATTTCAGTTTAATGCAAGGAAAAGTTTTCTAACCATTAAAACCGTCTCCACATGGAATTGGTTACAGTAAGAGCTGGTAGCTTCCTCTCTCTGGAGGTCTATATGTAAAGCCAGGCTGGCCCCACATCAGGTGTACTAAATAGACCAAGAATTCTGGGTCAGTCATGGGTTAGACCACATCAACTCTTCCAGCTCAGAGAGTTTGGAAATATTTAAGGTTATTCCTCAAATAAATTATAGCAAATGAACAATGACATGGAAACCAAGACACGGCCATTTTGCAAGGTAAGTGCCTTGAGATTAGGAATGATTTAATTTGGGACTTTACTTCCCAGCCAGAGACAGGCTTGTTTAGTTGAATTGTAAGAAGTCTCATTGAGCCCAAATTCTTCCTATTCTGCAGATAGGCTACAATATGTGAAAGGAGACACTGTTCCGCTGCTCATTTCCAAAATAACCCAATTCCAGGCTTGTTTTATCTGAGAAAGACTTTAGAACCAAACAACATCTTGCTGTTTAGTTGTTTTTCAGTCATGATAAATTTGTCAGGAATCCATTTAGGGTTTTCTTGATGATGGTACTTGAGCATTTTACCATTTCCTTTTCCAGCTCATATTACAGATGAGGAAATTGAGGCAAATAGGGTTAAGTGACTTGTCTAGGGTCACACAGCTGATGAATGTCTAAACCCAGATTTGAGCTCAGGTCCTCCTGACTCCAGGCTCAGTGTTCTATCCATTATGCTACCTAGCTGCCCTAAACAGTGACTTTTAAGCCCAGATAAACTCTGATAAAATGTAAGCAAACATTCACAATCAATCTAGCCCTTTATAGGTTTCTGATTACATCTACAAAGTGGGGAATGGAAAGAGGGATTCAGCAAAAGGAGCCGTTAGTCACTAGACTGGGATCATTTGGCTCGCCTTGCCACTGTATGTCCTGAAGTAGAGAAGTTACCTCTTGTCTCCTCAATTTTCCAGTCCCATTTATCAGTATTCCATAAACCTTAACCAGGGGGTCTCTACCCCATCACTCTGAATTCATTGGGCCATCGACTCAGAATATTGGCTCCCATGTTTATTTTTAATGTGATCCAGAAAGGACAGGATGATTTACAAGAAGGGGTACTTGGGCACTCAGAAGTATATCTCAGGGACAACACTGGAAAAAAACAAGTTTATAAAAAAGAGAGAAAGAGAGAGAGAAAGAAACCAGAACAATCTGACAAAAATAAACTGCCTTGTCACCCAAACCCTCTGGCAGCTCTCACAAATGGTGCAATTTAAAAAAGTGAATAAATAGACTTTGTCTCCATGGCCTGGTTTTGTAAGACAACCTTTCCCAGAGAGCCCTTCTCTCCTGGTGGCTGCCTCCTCCAATACAGGGGAGCAAGCGTAGACTAATTCACAAGCTGACATGGCTGGCCCATGGTTGGGGTAATGATTTAGCTACAATATTCAACCTCCTCCCTCCCCAACTCCTTTATTAAGTTCCTTTAAGAGGATCTGGGCACATGAGAGAACTGGGTCTGATTTTAGGTCTAAGATTTAAATAACAACATGGCCCAGCAGATGGTGAGCCTCCAGGAAACCCACAGAGGGGAGCAGACTTGCCAAAAGCCACTCAGGCAAGAGAGAAAGCCAAGATTGGAACCCAGGCCATCTGGACTTATATCTGGTTCTGATCCCAGCACATCCAGCTACTAGCAAGTAGGGCTCTTTGTTCCAGCTGTGCCCCTGGCTAGCAGTTTGACAGAGGCAGCCAGGCAGGCAGCATGGACTAAGTACTTATTGGATGCCAGAGAATGGACAACATGCTGGGGATAAAAAGACAAAGTGGAATCATCCCTCTCCACAATGAGTTTACATTTTAGTGATGAAGATGGCAAATATACAGAGGAGTAGATGTTTGCATGAATATGTATATGTGTGTGTTGTATGTTTGTGTGTGTATATTCCGTATATAGACACATGTGTGTGCATACACTTGTATGTTTGTAAGTGTATTGCACATAGGATGTGCAGGCAGGCATATACTTATGACAAATATATATGAGGGTATGTAATTAGAATGTTGTACCCTAGTTGGAGGGGATGTGGCAAAATTGGGACATTAATGCATTGCTGATGGAGTTGTGAACTGATCCAACCATTCTGGAAGGCAATCTGGAACTATGCCCAAAGAGCTCTAAAAGACTGCCTGCCCTTCAATCCAGCCATAGCATTGCTGGGTTTGTATCCCAAAATGTCATAGATAAAAATACTTGTACAAAGATATTTATAGCTGCGCTTTTTGTGGTGGCAAAAAACTGGAAAATGAGGGAATGCCCTTCAATTGGGGAATGGCTAAACAAATTGTGGTATATGTTGATGATGGAATACTATTGCACTCAAAGGAATAATAAACTGGAGGAATTCCATGTGAACTGGAAAGACCTCCAGGAATTGATGCATAGTGAAAGGAGCAGAGCCAGAAGAACATTGTACATAGAGACTGATACACTGTGGTAAAATAGATTGTAATGGACGTCTGTACTGGCAGCAATGCAATGACCCAAGACAATTCTGATGGATTTATGGAAAAGAATGCTACCCACATTCAGAGGAAGAACTGCAGGAGTGGAAACACAGAAGAAAAACAAGTGCTCGAACTCATGGGTTGATGCGGACATGATTGGGGATGTAGACTCGAAACGACCACATCGATGCAACTATCAATAATATGGAAATAAGTCTTGACTGATCACACATGTTAAAACCAGTGGGGATGAAGGGGAAAGTAAAAACAGGAATCATGTAACCATGGAAAATTTTTTCTAAAAAAATAAAATATTTAAATCTAAAAAAAAAAAAGAATGTTGTACCCTAAAGAATTCCATTTCCCAGAATTCTTTTACTTTCCCCAGAATTCCTTGAATTATGTCCCCACTTTGTGTCCTCATGTTTTGTAAATAAGTTTGCTGGAATCCCGCCTTTTTCTCTCTCTTCTTCCCAACCTCCCCTTCTTGTTCTTGCTCTCTCGTACTCCCAGTCTGGGATCCTCCTCTTTGCTCAGGCTATCACTATCCTTTTCTTCAAGTTATTATTAATAAATTCTTATAAAAATATAGTACTTGAAGTATTTGGATATTAATTTTTAATCTTACAGGTATGTGTATATATGTATACGTATGTATACCCCATGGACACATACGTATAGACATGTATCTTATACATGTGTGTTTGTGTGCAGAAACAGGCATGTACCTATGCATGTGTGTCATGTTTATATGATAATCATATGTATTTGTATGTGCTTGTGCATGTCTACATATATACATGCACATATATATACTTATACACATGTATATATACTGCCTTTGTTCATAAATCATTTGTGAACAATATAGATAGATAGAATATCCATTATATTATTGCATATATTTTATACACAATGATGTGTGAGCAAAGGCAGTGTGCATATATGTACATATAAACATCTTCCATTGATTTTGTATAGTATGTAGCATACCAATACTGAATATTGAATATTAAATTTTAAGGGGGAGAAAAGGGTTTTGGGTCAAATATATTAAAGATTGGTCACCAGAGGACTGAACAATTATCAATCCTCAATTAAGAATAATCTCAAGGCAAAATTGACTTTTATGGAAGTTTATTTACATGAGAGAAATTAGAGAGAGAATAAGATAGGATTAGTGACCTAACACAATGAATATATGATGAAATGATGTGTATGTAAATGTGATGATATGAAATGATATATATGTATATGTATGCATATGATATAATATGTTAAAAATCAAGGGGTGATAGAGAGGGTTGCACTGAGAGAAAAGGGAAGGGAGCAATAGAATGCAGTAATTTTTATAACATAAAGAGGCATGAAAAATCATTATAGAGAGGGGAGGATGAGGATGGTGATGGCAGGCAATACGTGAACTTTATTCTCATTGTAACTGGCTCAGAGAGGGATTGGGGCATTGAATTCTATCTTACCCTACAGAGAAGGGAAGGGAGAGGTAGTTAGAGGGAGGGGGAAGTGAGGGGGTGAGTGCCCAGTACATGCTTGTGGTCTCAGACCTTACAGAACATGGCACCTCAGTGCCTAGGAGAAGCTGTCCCTGTAATTATGGCTGCAGAAAGGGGAAAGTAGGGGAAGAAGTCTTGGAGATGTGTACTCTGACTTCCTTCCTCCTCACTAAATCTACCCCAACAATTCCTTGGACATTCTGCATATACAGACTTCCCCTTCTCTTTCTCCCAAATTCCTGGAACACATTCAGAATGATGCCTACACCTAACACTGTGCTCCCTCTTCATTTTTCCTCCTGTGTGTGTTCACAAACTATTCTAGATGCTGGTCACAGTTGTGCTGCGTACCTGGTCTATTCTGCATGTGCTCATGTTGGGTGGAGAAGGTTCACACTCTTCCCCAGCCTACAGCCCCACTCCACCCCAGGCCTCTGCACCCAGGATAACAACAAAGTCTTACAAGAATTACTGACAGAAAGAAATCAAGAGAAGAACAAAATTCAGAAACAGACTGATTTAGCAGGGACCTCCCCCCACAACCTCCAACCCCTTTAAACCAAATGGTCTAGACTTGGAGAAGTGGCTATAGTGAGGACAGAGGCTATCCTAGAGATCATCAGGTAGAAGGTCAAGATCTCACATTCCTTACTCATCTAAAGGGGTCTTTTCCAGGGCTCCAGATCACCCTTCTGTCCCTGATGATTCTCAGCCCAGTTCCAAGGACAGAAATCTGAGGGTCAGGAAACAGCCTCCTTAATTCTCTGCCTTTACACTCACTGTCTTGCTACAGGTAGTAGGGAAAAAAGAAATGAAATATAAAGGCATCCCTAGGGCTTGTTCATCACCATTCCAAATACAAGAACCAAAACTGGACAAGCCCAGGAAGGGTGTACTAAGAGTTTTTCATTTTCTGCAGCAGGGTCCCAAATGGAAAATACTACACTCAGAGATTAAGTAGACTCCCTTACCAGTGATGGGGGGATACAGGCAAGGTTTTGGAGTCTGTGTGTAATCCCCAGGCCAATAAACTAGCTGAGCTCATCACTGTCATACAACCAGTAGAAAACACTCCACTTGAGAAGAAAGGCCTGGTTTGTTGAAAAAGGGAAGTCTTCTCATTGCCCTCTCGGGCCATCTCACCAGGGACTCCAGATTGCCTTAAAAGGTGAAATGGAGATCAAGACTGGAGAAAAACAATCATTTCAATAGTCTGGGCAAAGTCTGAAAAAGTATATTCTAAGAGAAAAATATATTTTCTTTTCCTTTTGTTTCAACCATTTCCCTAAAAATTCTACATTTTTACAATAACAGAATGTAGACAACTTCATGAATGGAAAGCTCAGGGTCAGGACTATTAACTTGCTTTTAATCTTTTCCTCTGATTCTGTTCCTCCTCAAAGTCTACTGCCAGATGTTGTAATAAAAATCCCTCAAAAATTGTAAGGGAAATAAAGGATTTTTGAGGGTGCAAATTTGCCACCATCCAGAGAACAAGAACCAAAACTAGGACCAGTCTTGCCAGATGGAATAAGAGAGTGGTATTTTTCCATCTGGGAAATGAGTTTCCAGACCAGCAGAGGAATGATGGATGCAGGTGGTAGAGGATAGATGGTTTTCAAAGGTTATAAAATGCCTGGGCTAATGAATTGGTTAAGCTCATCTCTGGCTTGCAACCCCCAGAACTCATTCCAATTTCCAGAAGAGCAGAAATAGAAGAAAAGTCTGGTTTGGTGAAAAGGGGAAGTCTTCACATTGCCCTCCAAAACTGTCTCCAGAATTTCATAAAAGATGAAGTAGGCATCAAAGGTTTGAGGATGACAATGACATTGAGATCATGGTTATCAAAGTTAAAGTCTGGTAAAATATATTCCAAATGACATGTTTTCTTTAACTCTTGCTTCATTCTTTTCCCTAAAAAAATTTTTTGCAGGCATTTTTGAAAAATATCAGAATGTAAACAAATTAAATTTCTTGGATCTACCTTCCCATGCCTATCCATTTATTATGCATCTACTGTTTTAAAGAAATACAAAGAAAAATTTTTTCCCATGTTTAAAAAAGGGGGGGGGGAATCAGATCCACCTATTACCCCCCTAAAAAAATCAACAATGGACTATTAATTACATATTTTTCAGTGGATGGCATGAATCTCTGTTGGTATCAGCATATTTAAGCTCATTAATGAGTAGGGGTTAGGTCATGATTACTGAAGAAGATCTCCAGGAAAGGCTGGATACTAGGTTTGTTCCAAGCCTGGACACTGATAAGCCCAGAAATTCTGATTTTAATATTTTTGCCTCTGCAAGTGGCCCAGGACTCTTTTCTCCCTTGCAGTCAAATAACTAATGTTTTTTATAGTGGGTGGCTGACCATAGGGAGTGTGAACCTGAGGAGGAAAAGAACTAAAACTCAATTTAAAATTAAATAACCTTAACCTAAAGAATGAGTCAAAGAACAAATCATAGAAGCAGAGAAGAATTCCTTTAAAAATGACAATAAGGAGAAAATAGATAAAATATTTTGGGATGTTGCCATAGTTATATTTATGGGGAAATTTTTATCTTTAAATGGTTACATCACTAAAAGAATAAGCAGACAAGTGATTGGGGATGCAACTAAAAAGCCCA
>NC_058136.1:76977054-76992854 GCF_016433145.1 Gracilinanus agilis | reverse complement strand
GAGAGAAAGAAGGAAGGATTTTTAAGTACCTATTATGTGCCAGGCACCATTAGGCTAAGCACTTCACAATTATGTTTATTCTTCAATCCTCACCACAGCCTTGGGAGGTAAGTGGTACTTTATCCCCATTTTACAGTTGAAGAAACTGAAGGAGACCTAGGTGAAGTGATTTGTTCAGGGTCACACTGCTAGCATGTATCTGAGGTTGGGTTTGTACTCAGGTCTTCCTGCTTCCAAGCTCAGTGTTCTTTCCACTGTACCTGTGAGCCCACTTTTCTTTTGTTAAGCTCATTCTCTTCATCTGTGAGCTGGTAGTATCCACCTCCCAGGTTCTACTTCCTCACTGGGTTGCAGGGGATGGGAGTGGGAGGCAGCCCATTTCCAACCTATAAAAATATGGGCTTCTGTTATTTAGAACTCAGTTGCCTTGGGACCTTTGCATTATAATCTTTTAAATAATCTGCCTTAAATTTGTGGAACTTTGCTATATTTTGAAAGTGATATGAAGAAACCATTGAAGCTCCAAGGCTTTCCCGTTTTTACAGAGAAGGAAACTGAGGCCCAAGTTGGGGAAGTGACTGGCCCAGTGCCAGCCAGCTAGGAAGTGTCTGAGGTCAGATTGGAACCCAGGACCTCCTATCTCTGGCCTAGCTCCCAATTGTAAAATGGAATTCTTGATTCTCTTTGAGTTCACACTTGTGAAAAGGGAATCCTTTGTTCTATTTGCCTAGTTGGAGTTAACACTGTGATTGGCAATAACAAGTTAGAACACACTGAATAGATGGACAGTTAGAAAAGAGAACACATAAAAGAGAGAATATGGATTGGGTAGATGGAAAGAACAGATAGATGATAAATAGAACAAATAGATCAGATAGAACACATAGAACAGATAGAATAGGTAGTTGGAAGAGATAGAACACAGAACAGAGTGAAAACATAGGTGATTAGATAGAAGAAAATGAACACAGAAATAAAGGAGAGATGGATAGATAAAAACAGTAGGCATGAAGGCATATAACAAAACACATAGAAGAGATGGAAGAAATAAAACACATGGGTTCAACAAAGAGAACATAGAACATGTAAATGGATAGATATAACACATGGATAAATAGATGGACAGACAGAACACCTAGAACATTAATATTAGAACATAAGGAATGGATAGATAGAAAACATAGAACAGATAAAATAGATGGAGCTCATAGAACAGACACCGCAGAATAGATAGAACATAGAACAAACAGAATATATAGATTGATACAACAGTTAGAAGAGATGGAAGGGGCAGAGCATTCAGAATGTTTAGAACACATTGATGTATAGGTCAAACAAATATAACATAAAACAGAATAGATGAAAAGATAGAGAACAGAGAGAACACACAGAACAGGAGAGATACATGGATTGTTAGAAAAAATAGGACACAGAATGGAGAAAACACAAAGACAAGATTGACATAGAACAGATAGAACACAGAACACAATAGATGGAACAGATAGGACATAAATGATAGCTAAAAATGGAATACAAAGGATAGAACACATAGAATGGAAAGAATAAACACATAAAATAAAATACTTAGTATGGATAGGAAACAGAGGTAAGATAGAACATATAGATTAAATGATAGGTAGATAGAAAAGTTAGAGTAGATGGAAGAGGAAGACCACAGAGAACAGAAAGAATGCATAGAAAAAAACAAAAGAATAGATAGAACACATGGAGCCCAGAAGAGATAGAACATTCATGGATAGAACACTGAGATACAGAAATAAATGAGTAGAAGGGAAAGGTAGAGCATGGAGAAAAATAGAACACATTACAGATAGAATAGATGAAGACGCGGAGTCATAGAACAGATAGAAGACACTGAATGGTTAGAACATATGGAATACATATTGGGCAGTGTTATTTCCTCATTGTTTATACTGCCTTTAATCAGGATGTAATGACCTTCTCTGACTTTTTTAATCATATCTATTTTTACTTTGGCTTTGTCAGAAATCAAAATTGCCACTTCTGCCTTCTTTTCCTCATTTGACGCCCAAAAGATTTTGCTCAAGCCCTTAACCTTAAACTTGTGTATGTCCACCTGTCTCATATGTGTTTCCTGTAGACAACATATGGTAGGATTTTGGTTTATAATCCACTCTGCTATTTGCTTCCGTTTTATGAGAAAGTTCATCCCATTCACCTTCAGAATTATAATTATCAGTTGTGCATTCACTGACATTTTCGTATCCTTTCCTACCCCTTCTTCTTAAACTATTTCTTTTTAAACCAATGGTTTGCTTTAAGCCTGTATCCCTTATCCCCACCCTTGATTAACTTCCCTTTCTACCCCCTACCTTATTATTACCCTCTTTTTATTTTTAAAGGCCTAATGAATTCCCTCCCCCTTCTTCTCCCCTCCCTTTTTTGACCTCCCCACTCCCCTGCTCCCCTTCNCCCTCCCCCTTCTTCTCCCCTCCCTTTTTTGACCTCCCCACTCCCCTGCTCCCCTTCCTTCCTTGCTTCCTTCCTTGCTTCCTTCCTTCCTTCATTCCTTCCTTTTTCTTTTCTTCCTTCTCTCTGAATAGTAGAAAAATTTTGAATGCCTGGAACTACATTACCCAAACTTCCTTTCTGTATTACCCATAATTCTTTTTCCCTTGCATATAACTGTGTGATTATGTGGTCTGTATTTAATTAGGGTTTGCTGTGCCACACACCCTCTCTTATACATGAATGGAGTGCTGATCTGTTCTGGTGGGCGGAGCCTCTCTCTTCCATGCAGGGTGAGTGGGAAAGGCTCCCAGGGTCTCTCTAGCTCTCTAATTTAATATTAATAAATCCTTATAAATATCCTACCTTGGAGGCATTGAATATTAATTTTAAAATCTACAAATTGGTGACTCAGGAAGGATCCCAGAACCTAACCTCAGATCCCCACGGAACTAGTTTCCCAGCTTGCAGGCCAAGCCTCCAGCAGGGCTCTCCCAGAGTTCCCCGCTTCCCCCAGGGTTGCCCCACGCTCCGCCGCGCCCTCTCTGCTGCTCCTTTCAAGCCTTTGGAGCCCCACCAGGCTTAAGGGGCTCCCTCTGCCTCCCGCTGCCAGATGCTGCCTTCAGCCACTGCTAGCCCGTGGAGCTGGCCCAGCTCCTGGCGGTGCCTCAGCGCCCATCCCTGCTTCTGCCCCTTCTTCCACTACTGGTAAGTTGAAAGGAGTCCCTCTGCCAGCGCCACCATGAGGGGGAGCCCCTGTTCCTCGCAGGCGCCCCTCAGCTCTGCCAGGCTCTTTGCCCTGGCCTGGGGAGCTCCTGACCTTTTCCAGCCACCCCAGCCTGCCTCCTAGCTCCCTCCCTGCCCCAACTTGACTTTCAGAAAGTGAAGTCACCGCCTAAACTCCCAGTTTCCACCTGTGACCCCTTTTAGGCCCCTTAGCAAAGCCCGCCCTGTTTTGTAGCCACAGCCTCCATTTTGTTTTCTGGCAAACATAGCCATGCCCCTTACTCCCACCCCCTGCCCTAACCACGCCCCTCATCCTTCTCTGTTGTAGTGTGGCCACTCAGCCAGAAGAGGCCACTAGTGAGCACGCAAATTTTTTTTTTCCTTTTTTCTTCCTCCTTTTTCCTTCCTTCTCTTCCCCCCAGTGCACCATCCCTTGTCACAAAGAGAGGGGAAAAGCAGGTCAGTAAAACTAACCAATACTGATAGTTGCTCAGCTTCCTGGAGTCTCCCATCCCTGCAAAGAAGGGAAGGGGGTGAATTTTCTGCCTTCTCTCCTTCATTCTTTTCTCCAGGGCCAACCTTGATCTGTCAAATTGTGGAAGAACCATAGATTAGCAAAAGCCATGAGAGATTTCAAAGGTTTTCCCTCCAAATCCCTAATTATACAGTTAAGGAAACTGAGGCCAAGAGATTACACAATGGATAGAGTGATGGACCTGGAATCAGGAAAACCTGAGTTTAAATGCTGCCTCATCCATTTACGTGACCCTGGTCAAATCACCTAACCTCAGTTTCCTCATCTGTAAAAATGGGAATCATAAAAGCCACAGAATGTTGGGATGGAAAGACGCTGAGGAGGTCTGTCTCAAACTGTTCTCTGGATAGAGGAGAAATTGGGGAAGGAAATCAGAGAAGGAAACTGAGACACTCAACGTTTCTTGTGAGGATCAAATGAGAGATTTTTGTAAAGCATTTGGCAAACCTGCAATCAAAATGACTTTCCCAAGGTCACCTAGGCAGCAAATCTCAGGGGCAGGACTGGAATTCAGTTCGTGTGTCTCTTGCCAACACTCCTTTCCCTGCACCCCATTGCCTGGCACTTCAGCCTTGCTCCTCTCAGCTCTGGCCTATATCCATCCCTCCAGTCATCTCTCCCATGCAGACTTGGGACTGCAGCCTGGGGGACCTGCTCCCCTTGCAGCATGTGCTCTGCCTTCCAGGCTCCTCCTTCTGCCCATGCTGTTCCCTCTCTTCAAAGGTCTTCACTGCATCTCTGCCTGGTGAAATCACTTCACATCAGGATTAAGTTCTAATCCCAGCCAGTCAGGGTGTGACATGGGGCCGCCTAGTCCCAATTCTGGGCTCACCATTTACTCTTCTGAGAAACGGAGGCATCTGTTGGGGTGACATCAGAATAACCTGCCCGTACACCTCCCATGGTCTAGTGGGAGAGGCAGAGGCAGGAACCTGGGTGTGAATCCCACCTTTATCAACTACTGGTTCAATGACTTTGGAATGACAAGGAATGGGCCTCGGTTTCCTCATCTGTAAAGTGAGGGGATGAACTAGATGACCTGTAAGGTCCCTTCCAACTCTTATGATTGGATTCTATTAATTTGTTTTTCCTTCTAAGTGACCTTGGACTTGTCAATTCTCCTGTGGGGCTCAGTTTCTTCATCTGTAAAATAGGAGGAGCTTAACAGGATGACCTTTGTGATCCCTTCCAGCTTTAAACATTGAATTTTATGTGTCCTTCAAGGCTCAAATGCTCTTTCATCTGTGAAGTCTATCCCAATTCCTCTTTACCCTCCACTGCCAAGGTGGAGATGATCACTTCCTTCTTTGAATGCCTCTTGTCCTCTGTGTGGGCTGCCTCGTGTGATCAGGATTTATGAACCCATCCTGCTTCCCTGCTGTGCCCTCAGATGAGATGAGGTGAGAGAGAGAAGAACAGAGCCTGCTGGTTTTCTGTTTCCTCCACAGGGTAGCCATGCCTGTGGCTGTATCAGATGTTCCTGTTTGTTTACTATTGTGCAGCCCTCTTTGACTTTTCATGTCCCCATTTGGGGTTTTCTTGGCAAAGATCCTATAGTGGTTTGCCATTTCCTTCTCCAGCTTCTTTTACATATGAGGAAACTGAGGCAAAGAGGGTTCGTTCAGTGATTTGCTGAAGGTCACACCACTGGTCTAGCCTTGGTGCTTTATGCACTGTACTGCCTAGCTGCCCCTTAGGCTTGTTTTAGGGCCATAGATTTTGGTGTAGAAGAGACCTTAAAGATTATTCAATCCAAATCCTCATGTTAGAGAGGAGGAGACAGGGGTAGGAAAGGGAAATGACTTGCTCAAGGTCACTCGAGCTAATGACAGAGGTGGGATCTGAACCCAGATTCTCACTCCATTTCTGGTCAAATTCCCACCATCCCGTGTTGCCTCCCAAAGCTCTTCTCTGCCTCTTGGTTTATTGATGAATGAATGAATGAATGAATGAATGAATGAATGAATGAATGAATGAATGGACTTGGAGGCGAGGAGTGGAGGTTTCACTGGGTCATTTGGCCCAGGAGCCGTCTGATGGCAGGTGGTGGTCCGTCCCCTCTGAGGGTTCCCCAGTCCAGCCTTCTCCCTCCCCCTCCTCCCAAGCTGCAGGGCCATTGCAGAAGATGATGCCTTTGCAGTGGGGACGGCGAGGAGCCCAGCGGGCCCCGAGGCGTCAGGTCTCTGTTTCTGTGTTCAGAGCCGATGCCAAGTGCTGGGGATGGCCATGCCCCTTCCTGGCCTGGAGGCTGGCAGGTTCCGTAAGAGCTTGGCTCCCCGCCAAGACAGTGATGGTTCCTCCAACTAAGTCCTCCTTCCAGACAGCTCTGGCATTGGTTTGCCTCCTGCTGGAGTAGAAGGAGCCCTGGAACTGTGATCAAAAGTCTTGGGTTCAAGTCCCAGCTTTGCCACTCTCAGGGGGGCATGTGAGATATTTCCCATCTCGGAGCCTCGGTCCCCCCCTGTAAAGTCAGGGCATGAGTCTAAACGCCTCTGAGCTTCCCTCCAAAGTCTCTGCTTCCATAATACGAGGGCAGATGGAGAAAAGGCAGGGTGGCTGCAGGGCCATCTGCCATCCCTGGTTTCCCTGTTGAGCACCCACACGTGCTGATTCTTGGGGGTTGGCGGGGAGGCATCCTCCGCACCGAATCGATAGACCCACGACCCCAGCTTGTCCCAGGAAGCTTCCAGTCTGTGTCGCCTGGCAGGCAGAGCCAGGCCTCGAATGAAGAAGTCTAGAGGGACCCTTTTTTCCATGCTAAGTTCAAATTTAAAAACTTTAAAAACCCAGTTTTTGAGATATTAAAGTCTCCCAGATGGAGGAAAGCTAGAAGCCCGGAAGGGGTCCTGAGGGCCGTCTCCCCACCCGCTTGTAGCTGACCTTCCTCCTGAGGACACGACCCGCCTGGGCACTGCCTGCTGGGTGTTTCCCCCTGAATGCTCTGCTGGCACCCCAGCTCAGCGTGTCTTTAGCCAGATTCATCCTCCTCCTGCCTGCCTTATTAGAGCTGGCTCTCTTCTCATGCTAGAGGATCTGCAAGCAGTTTACAAATATCATCTCATGTTATCCTCACAGCAGCTCTGGGAGGTCTCCTTTCACAAATGAGGAAACCGAGGCAGACAGATGAAAGTGACTTCAACAGGGTAATACAGCCAATACCTGTCTGAGGCCAGCTTGGAGTTCATCTTCCCTCCTCCATGTCTAGCCTTCTGCTGCGCTATTTTTCTGAGCTCTTTGGGGTCACTGGGGGCCGCTCCTGGCTGTCTCTGGTTCAAGCACACTCCATGGTGCACTTGTAGAACTTGGCTGAGCTCCCCTGACAAGGGGAACATGATGAATGTGTACCAGCTGCTCTTTGAGAAACAAAGCTGGCAGGACACACCTTTATGTTTAATTTCTCACTTTCTTAAGTCTGGGAAAGCACGAAAACACTAAACCACGTCCCAGTTTGTAGCATTTGTCTAGCTCTGAGGGGGAAACGATCAACTGGACATTGAACAGTCGGTGCTCAGGGTCAGAGCTGGCTCCCCGGCCTCGGCTATTTCCAGTGACAGGCGGCCCACGAGGGACTGTTTGCTTTGGTCTGACACGGCAACCCCACTTAGGGCTCATTGGACAGCAGGAATAGGTTTAGGGTTATGTCATGAAATAGGATGAGAGATAGGACAGAGGGAGGGAAGTGGGGGAGATCGAGACAGAGACAGACAGGGAGGAGAGACAGAGACAGACAGGGAGGAGAGAAGAGAGAGAGAAGAGAGAAGAGAGAGAGGGAGGGAGGGAAGGAGGTGGAGGAGACAGAGACACAGAGACAGACAGGGAGGAGAGACAGACAGACAGAGACAGAAAGGCAGTGAGAGCACCTCTGTTTTCATTCTTTTCTTCTCTTTTTGCCACGTGCCTGAAGATTCAGAACTTCCCTGGTGGCATCTCTGGGGGCTCATGGAAGGATATTCCTGCCTAGGAGAGCCTGAGATAGGTCACAGCAAGTCTCTGTTTTCTTATTCTGCTTTGCTTTTCCTGAGCGTAGGTGACTGGACAGTGATCTCGAGATGGGCCTTTCCAGCCCAGAAGTCTGGCATCACTCGGTGGTCCTGGTCCCTTTAGCTTGGAGTTTATCCCCAGCTTCTACAATGGTTCTTGAAGGAGAAGATTAGCCCCATCCGGAGGAAGAGACCAAGTCATACTGTGGCTTCTCAGAGGATGTGGACCTTGAGAGGCCTTAGACAGGGCAGAGCAAAGGGAAAGGCGAAAAGGCCACTCAGAAGTCCCACAAAATGTTTCCTCTGACTTACTGTTTCATATCTGAAGTCTGTTAAAGCTACTTTAGGCTAGCTGGGTGGTGCCACAGAGGACAGAGTGTGAGGCTTACAGTCAGGAGGATTCATCTTCCTGAGTTCAAATCTGGCCTCAGACACTTACTTTGCCTCAGTTTCTTCATCTATAAAATGAGCTAGACAAGAAAACAGTAAACCATTTTAGTATCATTGCCAAGAAAACTCCAAATGGGATCACAAAGAGTCAGATGTGACCGAAAAACGATGAGGTGAATTTATCAATCTTTTGTGTTTTTAGTGTAACTTTTGCAATAGAGGAAATAAATATCCATCCTGTACTTGACTTTCTTTGTATACTGAGTACCTTTCTAGAAAGGCCCCATATTCCCTTTTGGGAAGACATGAAACATAAGCTGTAGTGCAGTTTTAAGTGAGATTCCCCAAGGATTTCAGTGAGAGACAGCCAGAAAATAGCCGGTTCTCTTTAGAAGCTCGGTTCTCCCAGGGCCGGACCTGGTTTAAGTGAGTTCAGAGCTGGGGCCTTATGATGGGAGAGAGCACTGCAGGCACCCAGGGAGCACCCTTCTAAGTCCCTTCCGTCTCCAAGTACCCGTTACTCAAGGCCAGGCCAGAGAGCAGGAGCTCCCTGCAGCTTCAGAAGTGATGTCTCCCTCCTTTGGACCTCTGGGGCATTCTGCTGGCTCTGGACTTCTCTTACAGCACATCATACTGGTCTTATCAGAGTCCTAATGACTAATTTCTCTGCTGGGGACCTGCAATAGACAATGTGCCGCTGGGCAAGCAGTAGGAAAGGCATTCGGAAATCAAATCAATTTGTCTTAAGACATTCAGTTTGGGAAAGGAATCTCAGGGAGAGACTTTGGACCTCAAGCTATGAGGTCCTGTGGAGGAGAAGTGCATTATGGGACAGAGAAAAGAATGCCCACCTTGGAACATCATAGTTCTTGAATTTAAAACCAGGCTCTGTCAACTGCTCTGGAGAATTTGGTGCAAGTCATTTAAAAACTCTCTGGTCTTCTCTTCCCTCCATTAGTGGGCTAAATGGCTTCTGGGTTCCATTCCTTTCCAGAAATGGATTTTATGAGATCCTGGCACACTGCAGTTTGCAGCTGGAGAGTGGGCAGGATAGGGATTCACCTGGGGTGCCGCCATCAAGGGGAGGAAGAGTGGCAGCTTCCCATTTTAACTAGTTATTCTTGCTTAAGTTCTAAAGTGGGGGGCAGCTGGGTGGCTCAGTGGTTGGAGAGCCAGGCCTAGAGATGGGAGGTCCTGGGTTCAGATCTGGCCTCAACCACTTCCTAGTTGTGTGGGCTGTAATCGATAATAATGTGATGGATATTAGGATACTGGTAGTAAAGGTGAGTCACCAGGGGCCTGGGAGCCAGTAACTAGATCAGCAGAAGATTTGGGACTACCAGTGTTGAGCAAGGAATCCTGCATTACAGACCCTGTACAAGTCACATAACCCCCACTGCCTAGCCCAATACTGTTCAATACACAGTCTCCATTCAAAGAATCAATATGAAGTATGTCCCACCTCCAGGTGTGACTCTCCACTGAGCCACCTGGCTGCCTCCATTCCCCCATTTTCCCTGCACAGATCTACTTGGAAGCAGAGAGGCAGCCCAGGTTTGGAGCCTTTCTTCAGACACACACACACGCATAGACAGAGGCATATGGCTAGCCAGGCACCTTCTTTTATTTAAAGATTTCTCTCTGCTTTCCCCTGTCAGTCACAAGCGATCCCTTTCTGCCGCCCTTTCTCAGAAGAAACAATTCCATGAATTCCTGTGAATGCTCCCCGGGAGCTTCTGGGAACACGAGGCGAGCCCACTTGCAGTTCATCTGCCCCATTGCTGGCAGCCTGGAGGATTCAGGGTCTGGGAGCAGAAGCTGTGAGCCAGGCGTCTCCCTTCCTGTGAGAGCAGAGCCGCGCTTCTTCCTTCACTCTTTCCCCACAAGTGCCCCCATGCTCCCCTCCCAGCGTCCTTCCTCCTCCTGGGTGACTTGTGCTTGGGATTCATCTAAATAGAGTTCCTAAATAATGTTCCTTCCCTGAGACGCCCCCAGGGGCCAAGCCACTGCAGGAAAGCCTTGGCTTCTGACAGGGCGCCCTCATGAGCTGGACATGGGCCTTGGAGGACCCCATCTAGGTCCCTGCCTTGGCGCTTCCAGCCTGCGGTTGGGTCTCTGAGAGGACCCAGCAGAAGGAGGTGGCTTGGAGGGAGGTCGCTGGAAGCGTTCTCCGTGGTCCCACGTTAGAGGGCGGCGCCATGCCCCCCCCCACTCTCCTCTCTTTCTTAGGACCCTTTAATAAGAGTCCTTAAGCCCTTGTGAAGACATATTGAGGAGAGGACTGAGCTGAGAGTCAGCAAGGTCTGAGTTCAGATCCCATCTCTCACCTATCCTGGTGGTGAGATTCTGAGTCAATCCCTTAACCTTTCAGTCTCCCAGGCAACTGACTCTGTAAGGTAACAAGACTGGTTATTGAGGCCTTTTGTTTTACATGAGATTCTAAATGCCAGAGAATCAGCCCATCTCTTTCAGGAGAGGAAGTTTCTCAATGGATGAAGCCATGGAGCGAGTAAAGACAGAGATGACATTCTCATATCGATGCAATACAGAGCTCCTTAATTTTTTGGGGGCATCATATACCCCCTTTGGTCATCTGGTGAACTTGTGAACCCCTTCTTAGAGTAATACTTTTAAATGCATTAAACAAAATATGTAGGAGTACAAAGGAAACCAACTCCACTGAAATAGTTATCAAAATAAAAAAGCTATTAAATATAAAAAAATGTAATGAAATGGCAACAATTTTAAATTTAATTATTAATTTTAATTAATAAAACTTTAAAACTAAATTCATGGACCCCAGCATAGGAATCCCTGGTGGATCAGTGGATGGAGCACTGGGCTTATAATCAGGAAGATTTGAGTTCAATAGTGTAAAGGTGAATTACCAGGGAAGTTAACTAAATATTATCTGAGGGTTCACAATGGGTTGTGAGGGTGACAGGAATGACAGATGACAGGACCAAACAAGGTAGGGAGACCAGGTTTAACTACTAGGAGGTAACTGTTAACAGAAAATGGCAGTTAGGCCCCAATAGTCACTCAGCACACCTAGGCAAAGGCCTATGGAACCAGCAGACAAAAAGCAAAGGTTTATAACAGTTTAATTGAGGGAAACAATGATAAAGGATGGGAATAAGGGATTCTACTCTTACAAGCTAAGGGCAAACCACAGGGTCAAGGGAGGGACTTATTGACACTAATCTAAGAGCTAAGCAAGACAAGGTCTGGAGAATAACAGTACTGGAGTGGGAATCCTCACAGTAGAGTCCAGAGATGTTTTCAGGATGCCAGGAACCAACTCCTCCAGAACTGGTGGTCCAAACTAGCCCAGTAGGGAGAGGAAGTCTGCAAGCTGTCCACCAGATCTCATATTACTCCCTACTCAGTGCTATCATGCAAGATATATGTCCTCTGCTTCCAACCTTCACCACACTCCAGGATCCCAGGGAATCAGGGTGCAACTCCACTAGCTCTGAGGTCTCCCAGGGAATCAGTTACTGCTTGTCCCAACCACCATGGAGTCCTTCTCAGAGAGTGCAAGCCACTTCCTGCTTCCCCATTCCATGTGGAATTCTCCAGCCCTTCCTGTTAGTTCTAATACTAATACTAAGCTAATAACTAAATAATAATCTTCCTCACAACAGTTCCCCCTTTGCACAAAGCCAAAATAGTGTTCCACACAATATTTTGGTATTTGTACACTACAAACGAAACTAAAATTCTAACCCAAAATAACAAACAACCTACACTAACTCTATTCTATCTAACACTGTCCTACTCCAACCTACACTAGGGATTTTAACAAGGAAAGGTAAAGGAATAAATACATTGAACAGTTACATAGCTCAAAGCAACAAGTAACAATGCAAAATTTCCAACAAAATGAATAGCAAATATAAAATATCAGCGCAAAAGTCAAAACAAACATCAAACACAACTCCTATTCCAATACAGAAATATTCTACTAACTACTAAATGCAAACAGATTTGGAAAATACATTTTAACACAACATTGCATAAGTCTTTACATCAAAATTACAACAAAAGAGTAAAGTCCCTTATGCAAATTACATTTAAATGTTTGCAACTCAATTATATCAAAGTATTCACAGAATTTACATTTATACACATATACACATATGATACACACAATACATACATAACACATACATGTATGATATACATATATACATAGATGTACATATAATATATACATATTAAGTATACATATGCACACCCTTTACATATACAATACTTGCACTACAATACAATTTAAAATGTACACATACTATTTACACAACTATTTACATTTCGTGATATGTGATCTGAAGTATGCTATATGTTCTTCATGTAATGCAGTTTTGTTATGTTTGATGCATTTGCACTTTAATGTATATTACCTTATCTTATCTTCTAATCTAATCTAATACTACTCCTAAACTATTCTAAACTGTCCCTATGGTATTAGTATATTAATCTAGCTATATCTACCTCAATAACTAGCTAATCTTTGTTAGTAACTAACTATCCTTTGATAGTACTCACTTATCCTATAGCTAAGTCTAATTTTGTTATTATTTATACATTGTTTCATTCCATAAGGAACACAATGTATCCTAACATGTTTGTTTTGTATGTATCTGATTTGTTATGTTGTGGCATTTGAAGTTCTTGCACTGGGGAAATTTGCAATCTCTTTGTGGGAGTGGTCAATGGGGAGTGATTAAAAACTGTTTGGGGCATGACTATTGACAGTATAAAAGCTGGGATAAGTCTTAGGCATATGATCGAATAAGACAAGTATTTAAATATACATCCTATTATCCAGGCTTTTTAAATATATTTGGTTATGAGTAAAGAAATCGCATATACCCCAAAATGTAAATGATCTATTCAGTTAGAACTGCTGGGAGAACTGGAAAGTAGTCTGGCATTAGACCAGCATCTATACAGTAATCCGCAGCAGATTCAAATGGATAGTTAGGCAGAATATTAAAGATATACTATAAAAAATGTGAATAGAAGCAGATCATAGACCTTTCACAGTTATGGGTAAGAGATGAATTTTTTAATCAAAAAAAGGGCTAAAGGGGGCAGCTGGGTAGCTCAGTGGATTGAGAGTGAAGCCTAGAGACAGGAGGTCCTAGGTTCAAATCCAGTGTCAGACACTTCCCAGCTAGGTGACCCTGGGCAAGTCACTTGACCCCCATTGCCCAGCCCTTCCCACTCTTCTGCCTTGGAGCCAATACACAGTATTGACCCCAAAATGGAAGGTAAGGGTTTAAAAAAAAGTGGCAAGACCCTTCGACTTGGAGTCAGGAAGACCTGAGATCAAATTCCACATCAGGTACTTTATTAGTACCAGCATCACCAGGTGGACACCAAACATCTGAAAAGCCTGATTCCCCACAACTGCTAGAGACTTCCATCTCTGCTTTTCCTTCTCAGGCCAGAGCTAGCAATAGAGAGCAACAATCTCTTAGGAGCCATTTCTCTTTCTCCAACTTTATAGATGTCCTTGAACTGCCTTAGCTGTCATTGGAGTCACTTAACCTCTGTCTTCTTCAGTTTCCTACTCTATAAAATGGGGATAATAATAGCACCTACCTGCCAGGGTTGTTGCAGAGGTCAAATGAGATATTTGGAAAGCCCTTTGCAAGTGCAAAAGTGCTATATAAATGCAATTATTATGATGATTAATTATCTAGACATCTACTAGTCCTGATGAGGAAATCTCATTTTCTAACAGTCTTGCTGTGAGTACACATACCTTTCTGCCATTGTGATTGGTGAGGTACTATGGCAAAGATTACCAGAAGAATTATTTCTTTGAGATTTTCATGGGTGAAATGATATTTGCATATTTACTTCTACTGTTAAAATAATAAATATATCAGGTTGTGGAAATGTTAGTAGACATGATCAGAAGCCGCTAACCTGCTGAGATTTGAATGCCATTCGTTGCTGGCATCCCATGTTTTGAAGGCAGTAAATACAAAATTGGAAACCCCGCTAGTGAAAATTAAGTTTAAAAACCCAAGTAAACTGCAAGGGTCTCCAGGGGGTCCTCTGTGACATTTTCATCTCCTTGTTCAGTGTAGAAATGTGTTTGGTCTAAATGTATTTTTTTCTCCACGGAAAGAACCACTGGAGTTGGATGGATGCAGATCAAAGCACACTATCTTTCATATCAGTGTATTTATGGTTGTATTTTGGGGTTTGGGTTATGTGTGAGTCTATTCTTACAACAATGACCAATATGGAAGGGTGTTTTGCATGATAATCAAACTAAAATTAAAAAAAGAAAAAATGTATTTTTCTCTGTAACTAACTTCAGTGTAATAAGCACAGAGAGAAGAATCTGCATTCCTTCTTTCTAGGTGTTCACATGCAAATCCTCCCAGTGTCCCTTGTTATGGAAAGTAAAGCCTGTTCTATGTGGGAAGCCTTGTGAGCCTGAGTGGTTGTAAGGGGGAAGTAGTGGCTTGAACTGGAGAAGTTCAGAGATGGAAACCTGCAGGTTCTATGTGAGTGGGGCAGCAAGCCTAAGGAGTGAGAGATTTGTCAAAGTGCAGCCAAGCCCTTCATGGCAAGAGAGAGCTTCTTACTAAAGGTCAAAGGATGGTTGAAGAAAATGAGGCCCAAGGAGGGGAAGTGTATTTCCTTATGGCTGTATACCTCATTGGCAATGGACAATGAAACTGAAACAGTGAAAGCACAGGCTATTTATTAGAAAGGAGAGGGACCTTAGAGATAATTTAGTCCCATCTCAATTTTAGAGATCGTAATTCTAGATCTACAAGGGGCCTCAGAGGTCATCCAGCACAAACTCATTTTTCAAATGAGAAACAGGTTCAAGCAGCTTGCTCATAGGCACATAAGTAGTAAATAGCAGGGGGAGATTCAAACCCAGGACTTTGAACTCCCAGTTCAAGGCTCTGGACCTTACAGCTGGCAGTTTTCGGAGGTTGTCCATAGCACCTAGAGCAGGCTGCATCCTTGCTGAACTTGTGACCCAGTGTGGGACAAGTTAAGGATTAGTGATGATAGGAGATGCTGTAGCTGGAAGAGGGTTGGCATCTAGGCTGCCTGGCACCTGTCTACAACATAAGTAAGCCTCCAGCCTCTTTCTTGAAGACCTCAGCATCTTTTTTCAGATCCTAGCTCAAACATTACCTTCTAATGAAGCTCTTCCCTATTCCCCACAACTGCTAGTGACCTTCCTCCTTAACTCCCTTGTATTGATTCTCTTTATATGATTCTGTATAGATTCACCAAGCTTTCACTTGGGCGAATTACAGCGGCCAGAGAAGAGTATGCATGCTTTAAAGCCAGGGACTTCATTGTCCACTGTTTTCCTCTCTCCTCATATATGTGGCTGGCATCTTTTCTCTTGGGCATCTAGGTGGTAAAGTGGATTCTTCTTCTTGAGTTTAAATTTAGCCTCAGTTACTTATTAGCTCCCTCACCCTGGACAAGTCATTTAACTTCATTTGCCTCAGTTTCCCCATCTTTGAAATGAGCTGGAGAAGGAGATTGCAAACCATTCCAATATCTTTGCCAAGAAAGTCGCTAATGGGGTCACCAAAACTGAACAATAACAGTCTCTTTTTAGAATGCAAGCTTCTCGAGGCTTGAAATAGTTTCATCTTTTGTCCTTGTATGGGTGCTTGGCA
>NC_058136.1:76957366-76976554 GCF_016433145.1 Gracilinanus agilis | reverse complement strand
TATAGTGTGCCAAGGCTACACTATAATATCAACTATGTTACAGTGTATCAAATAATGACAGTGTTACAGTGTAAAGCCAAACACTATAGCATACTTTGTTACAATGTAACATGGACCAGCCAGCATCATTAGGACTGTGTTACAGTGTAACATCTGTAGTATAACATCCTTACACTGCAATGTTAACTATAATACACTTCGTTATAATTTAAAAATTATGTATAATAAATATTATAATACCTAATAATATATAAAATATAATAATAAATAATATTAAATTGTTATTTTATTTCTTTTAAACTAGTCAAGGCAATGTTAGGACTAAGTTCCACTGTGACATTGTTTCCCTGTAACATTGACTTTGTTGCAATTTGTTACAATGGCTATGCTTATTTATTTTTCTTTTTCAAATTTCCAAATGCTAGTGGTAGGAGAGGTTCATTATTTATTAGAAAATAATTTCTTAAAAATAAAATACTTTCTCAATTATTTATTAGAAAAAAACATTTGTTTCTTAATTTTTAAAAGTGACACGAGGCTCTGGCTCAAATCCTGGAAATTGGCTCAGGGTGAATGAATGGTGGCTGGAGGAGTTTCTCCTAGTATCTGGTCTGTTCTTGACTACATCCTACTGCTTTACTTGGAATGAACAGGTAGTAAAAATGGGCTAGAGTTCCATACAACACTCCCTGCTATGAATCCAAAGCAGTGGCAGGACAGGATTGGAGGTTGCTGTCTTGGACAAAAGAGTGAATGGAAAGGTCTGGAGGTAAAGCATATCAAAAGAAGGAAACATTACCGACTCTGGAGTCAGAGGACTTGGGTTCAAATCCCACCCCTCGTGTTTGCTCTCTGTGTGCCCTTGAACAAATCACTTAACCTCCTGGAGTTTAGTTTCATCATCTATGAAATGGAGATGGGATAAGTAGGTGGTGAAGTGAATAGACCATGAGCCAAGACTCATCTTCCTGAGTTCAAATCTGACCTCAGATATGTACCTGTTCTGTGACTCTGGGAAAATCATTTTAACCCTGTTTGCCTCAGTTTCCTCATCTGAAAAAATGAGCTGGAGAAGGAAATGGCAAACCATTCCAAAATGTTTAAAAAAACAAACAAACCCAAATAGTATCGAGAAGAATTGGACACAACTGAAAAATGATTAAACACCAACAAAATGATGAGAGGGACTAGATGAGCTTTTTTAGCTGAGCTCTTGTCTAGATATATGAGCCAGTGAATTTTCCTCACCTTATTTGTACAGTGATCTTTCAGGAAACTGTGGGTGGAAAACAGATAGAAGTGGCATTTGAAGTTCTTGCACCGGGGAATTATGCAAGCTCTTTGTGGAAGTGGTCAATGGGGAGTGATTAAAAACTGTTTGGGGCATGACTATTGACAATATAAAAGCTGGCATAAGTCTTAGGCATATGATCAAATAAGACAAGTGTTTAAATATACATCCCATTATCCATGCTTTTTAAATATATATTTGGTTATGAGTAAAGAAATCGCATATACCCCAAAATGTAAATTATCTATTCAGTTAGAACTGCTGGGAGAACTGGAAAGTAGTCTGGCATTAGACCAGCATCTATACAGTAATCCGCAGGAGATTCAAATGGATAGTTAGGCAGAACATTAAAGATATACTATAAAAAATGTGAAGAGAAGCAGATCATAGACCTTTCACAGTTATGGGTAAGAGATGAATTTTTTAATCCAAAAAAGGGCTAAAGGGGGCAGCTGGGTAGCTCAGTGGATTGAGAGTCAAGCCTAGAGACAGGAGGTCCTAGGTTCAAATCCGGCCTCAGACACTTCCCAGCTGCGTGACCCTGGGCAAGTCACTTGACCCCCATTGCCCACCCTTACCATTCTTCCACCTAGGAGCCAATACACAGAAGTTAAGGGTTTGAAAAAAAGGGCTAGAGATGATCACAAAAAAGTAAAATAGGGTATTTCAATTGCTTTTACACAAATAAAATAGACATGTCTAGCATGGGAAGGGAAATGAATGGTCAACTGGGAGAAACATCTTTGCATCCCATTTCTCTGATAACAGTTTTGTATCCAAGATATATTGACTACTGACAGGAGATAAAAAAAATCTTAAAAGGGCATTTAGAAAGTCAGCTCTTAATGTAAACAGCCGTCCTCTTTATCAATCAATAAACATTTATCAAGTGCCTGCTCTGTGCTAGACATTGTGCTAAATGCTGGCCATACAAAAAGAAGCAAAAGACAGTTCCTGTCCTCCAGGAGTTTACAGTCTCTTTAAGCAAGAGAGCTGCAAAACTCATCAAACTCAGTTATTTCTATACAAACTGGTCCAGCCCAGTCACTTATTTATTGGCCACTCACATAAATGCCGAGTTGTTCAATCAGAATGGAGCTCACAGCAACACAGTTCAAATTTCCTCTGTCAGCCATCTCACCTGGATGCCAAAGCATCCCCAAAGCTCTCTCTGTTTTTAGCTTCTCAAACCAGAGGTGACGACAGAGAGCAACAAACTTTTATGAAAATCTTCCCCTTTATTAAACTTTAGGAGTCTTTGACAGCAGCTAACCTTGGAGTCCTGGATCATGATGCCAATTCCCTCTTCCACCAATCAGAAGACACTCGGGGCAAGTCTATCAGCAGACTGCTAGACCCACAATTCCAATGTGCTTTTTTCATGTTTCTTTGTTAGGTTCTTCCATAATCAGGTTCTTCTTTAATTGAGAGCCTTCTGATTCTCAGTGATTCACCTTTCACTTAAAATGTCACAACTCTTTAAATTCTCCCTATCAAATTGATTTTTCAGTTGTGTCTGATTCTTCATGACCCCATTTGGAGTTTCTTGGCAAAGATACTGGAGTCGTTTGCTATTTTCTTTTTCAGTTCATTTTCCAGATAAGGAAACTAAGGTAGACAGGGTTCAGTGACTTGCCCAGGTCACATAGCTAGTGTCTGAGATGAAATTTGAACTCAAGAATATGAGTCTTCCTGACTTCAGGCCTCCCAGATTTTTCATAAGCAAGACCTTCCATCTCTCAGATCTGGGTGATCTCCAGGGCTGCCCCGCCTCCATGTCTGGAATGTTCTCCCTTCTTCTCTCTGACTCCTGATCTCTCTGGTTTCCTTTAAGATCCAACTAAAATCTACAGGAAGTCTTCCCTAATCCCTCTTAATTCCAGTATTTCCCCCCTTTTAAAATGATCTCCTATTTCTTCTCTATGTAGCTTGCTTTGTATATATTTGTTTGCATGCTGTCTTTCCCATTAGATTGTGAGCTCCTTGAGAGCCAGGGCTCGCTTTTGTCTCTTTTTTGTAAAACCAGCACTCAGCATGGTGCCTGGTGCCTATTTGTGCTTAATAAGTGTTTATTGATTGATGGGTTGAGATGAAGAAGATGATGATTGGAAAAGTGAAATGACTTCTTTCTAGACATAGATAGTAACCGGAAGAAAATTAATTCTCTCCTGACTCCAAATGCAATACTATCTTCGCAACACAAGATAACTTTTCCAGACACATTTACTTTACAAATAGTCTCTGATTCATCCAACTAGTAGGATTGTTTACATTATCCAGCTGGGGAAATTGAATTGACCCTAGAGAAGGAGTGACTTGGGCAGCATCACAGAATTTGTAGGATTTAAAATTAATGTTCAGTACTTCCAATATTGTTTTTTATGAAGTTTATCTGACAAAACAGAAGCACGTGACTAAATTTTCTAACTGCTCAAAAATCCCCACTCCACCAAAGCCTCAACAGGAAGGAAAGCGAGCGAGAGGCGGGGCTACACCAAATTTATATCCTATCTATGTCAGCATGTAATGACAGGAAATGAATAGGGTGCTGGGAATCTTAGTTCTTCTGGGGATTATAGTTTTTCTGGGGATTGTAATTTTTAGAGTAACAGATTCTCATTACACAAATTGATCATCAGAAGAAACTGGATTTGAACTTTTACCCTGTTGCCACAAGTACTTTCCTCAGAGTATTTGGAGTTCATCCAGAAAAAGTCACCTTTGGGAAGCCATAATTTTTTCATCTAGACGTAGGAAGGTCTGAGAAGTGGCGAGACCCAGAGGCAGCTGGGTAGCTCAGTAGATTGAGAGTCGAGCCTAGAGATAGGAGGTCCTACGTTCAAATCCGGCCTCAGACACTTCCCAGCTGTGTGACCCTGGGCAAGTCACTTGAACCCCATTGCCCAGCCCTTCCTACTCTTCTGCCTTGGAGCCAATACACAGTATTGACCCCAAAACGGAAGGTAAGGGTTTTTTAAAAAGTGGCAAGACCCTTAGACTTGGAGTCAGGAAGACCTGAGTTCAAATTCCACATCAGGTACTTTATTAGTACCAGCATCACCAGGTGGACACCAAACATCTTCAAAGCGTGATTCCCCACAACTGCCAGAGACTTCCCTCTCTGCTTTTCCTTCTCAGGCCAGAGCTAGCAATAGAGAGCAACAATTTCTCTTTCTCCAACTTTATAGATGTTCTTGAACTGCATTAGCTGTCATTGGAATCACTTAACCTGTGTCTTCTTCAGTTTCCTACTCTATAAAATGTGGGTAATAATAGCACCTACTTGCCAGGGTTGTTGCAAAGATCAAATGAGATATTTGGAAAGCCCTTTGCAAGTGCTAAAGTGCTATATAAATGCAATTATTATTATGATTAATTATCTAGACATCTACTAGTCCTGATGAGGAAATCTCATTTTCTAACAGTCTTGCTGTGAGTACACATACCTTTCTGCCATTATGATTGGTGTGGTACTATGGCGAAGATTACTAGAAGAATTATTTCTTTGAGATTTTCATGGGTGAAATGATATTTGCATATTTACTTCTACTGTTAAAATAATAAATGTATCAGGTTGTGGAAATCTTAGTAGAGATGATCAGAAGCCGCTAACCTGCTGAGATTTGATTGCCGTTCGTTGCTGGCATTCCATGTTTTGAAGGCAGTAAATACAAAATTGGAAACCCTGCTAGTGAAAATTAAGATAAAAAACCCAACTAAACTGCAAGGGTCTCCAGGGGGTCCTCTGTGACATTTTCATCTCCTTGTTCAGTGTAGAAATGTGTTTGGTCTAAATAATTTTTTTCTCCACGGAAAGAAACACTGAAGTTGGATGGATTCAGATCAAAGCACACTATCTTTCATATCAGTGTATTTATGGTTGTATTTTGGGGTTTGGGTTATGTGTGAGTTTGTTCTTACAACAATGACCAATATGGAAGTGTGTCTTGCATGATAATCAAACTAAAATTAAAAAAAGAAAAAATGTATTTTTCCCTGTAACTAACTTCAGTGTAATAAGCACAGAGAGAAGAATCTGCATTTTGCCTTCCTCTCCTCACCTGAGTACATCTTGGGAGTGATGTCCCCACTGGGTAGAGGGAAGATAATCTTCCTACTTTCTAGGTGTTCACATGCAAATCCTCCCAGTGTCCTTTATTATGGAAAATAAAGCCTGTTCTATGTGGGAAGCCTTGTGAGCCTGAGTGGTTGTAAGGGGGAAGTAGTGGTTTGAACTGGAAAAGTTCAGAGATGGAAACCTGCAGATTCTATGTGAGTGGGGCAGCAAGCCTAAAGAGTGAGAGATTTGTCAAAGTGTAGCCAAGCCCTTCATGGCAGGAGAGAGCTTCTTACTAAAGGTCAAAGGATGGTTGAAGAAAATGAGGCCCAAGGAGGGGAAGTGTATTTCCTTATGGCTGTTACCTCATTAGCAATGGACAATGAAACTGAAACAGTGAAAGCACAGGCTATTTATTAGAAAGGAGAGGGACCTTAGAGATAATTTAGTCCCATCTGAATTTTAGAGATCGTAATTCTAGATCTACAAGGGGCCTCAGAGGTCATCCAGCACAAACTCATTTTTCAAATGAGAAACTGAGGTTCAAGCAGCTTGCTCATAGGCACATAAGTAGTAAACAGCAGGGGGAGATTCAAACCCAGGACTTTGAACTCCCAGTTCAAGGCCCCTGCCACTGGACCTTGCAGCTGGCAGTTTTCTGAGTTAAGGATTAGTGATGATAGGAGATGCTGTAGCTGGAAGAGGGTTGGCATCTAGGCTGCCTAGCACCTGTCTACAACATAAATAAGCCTCCAGCCTCTTTCTTGAAGACCTCAGCATCTCTTTTCAGATCCTAGCTCAAACATTAACTTCTTATTTATTTATTTATTTTTAAATTTTAAACCCTTAACTTCTGTGTATTGACTTATAGGTGGAAGATTGGTAAGGGTAGGCAATGGGGGTCAAGTGACTTGCCCAGGGTCACACAGCTGGGAAGTGTCTGAGGCCGGATTTGAACCTAGGACCTCCTGTCTCTAGGCCTGGCTCTCAATCCACTGAGCTACCCAGCTGCCCCTCAAACATTAACTTCTAATGAAGCTCTTCCCCATTCCCCACAACTGCTAGTGACCTTCCTCCTTAACTCCCTTGTATTGATTCTCTTTATATGATTCTGTATAGATTCACCAAGCTTTCACTTGGGGGGAATTACAGCGGCCAGAGAAGAGTATGCATGCTTTAAAGTGTAAAAAGTAATTTGGGAAATGTATAAAACTACATTTCCCGTGATCCAACATGGTCCAACTGGTTTCCGTTTCCGACGTCTTGACGCAGGGGAGAGCTTAAATCTCGTGGGTTAGGAGGGAGTGGTCTCTCTTTGGCGAGTAGGCGCTTCCAGGAAACAGGAGACAGAATGGAGGCGGCAGCAGTTTTGAATGCTTACAAGCGCGTGGTCTAATGATTTTATCTATCAACATGGCTTTAATTAAAATACTAATATATATATATTTATAGCAGCCTTTATCATTTTTAATATTAATAAAAGCCAGGGACTTCATTGTCCACTGTTTTCCTCTCTCCTCGTATATGTGGCTGGCATCTTTTCTCTTGGGCATCTAGGTGGTAAAGTGGATTCTTCTTCTTGAGTTTAAATTTAGCCTCAGTTACTTATTAGCTATCTGATCCTGGGCAAGGCATTTCACTTCATTTGCCTCAGTTTCCCCATCTTTGAAATGAGCTGGAGAAGGAGATGGCAAACCATTCCAATATCTTTGCCAAGAAAATCTCTAATGGGGTCACCAAAACTGAACAATAACAGTCTCTTTTTAGAATGCAAGCTTTTCGAGGCTTGAAATAGTTTCATCTTTTGTCCTTGTATCGGTGCTTGGCACATAGTAGATGTTTCAGAAGTCCTTGTTAATTGATTGATTACCCCCATTTCATTTCAGGGGCTGCCAGAGATCCTGATGCTGCCTCAGCCATTCCCAAGGACAGAAGGATTTCTGGGTTCTGTATGGGCTGTTCCTGCCTCTTACCTTGTTCTGTGCAGTTTTTTATGAGTTGGATTTATCAACTCTGGCTCGAGCCAATGGCAGCCAAGGAGCTTGGCCCATGAAATTGTAATCCATGCCTCCCTCTTTCCTCCCACACAGCAAACAACCTTCTCTTGGTGCATTGATTCCCTTGACCTTTATCTGGTCTGATATATAAAACCAACATTAAATTATTCCGTTTACACTAAACCTTTTAACATGAACATCGATGCTTAAAATCACTCTAAATCCCAGAGGTCACATTTGAAACACTCGGTAAAATAACATCTATAATTATGGACCTTTGCAGCTCCTCCCCTATGGGATAAGGGATACAGCTCTGTAATTGCTCAGTCTTCATCCTGACTTCCCAGAAATTCTCATTTAGTAGGTGCAGAGTCAAAGGGACCTAATCCCCATTTCCCCTCATTTGATGGAGGAGGAAATACAGGCCTGCAGAGACCAAGTGCTTTGCCCAAGGTCAGGCAAAAAATTGCCAGTGGATCAGGAGCTGGAATATAACAAAAAGCAAGTGGTTATGAACTGAGAAGAGGGACCAGGCATGCACTACACAAAAGAAGTGGCAGTTTGCCCCGAGGGATGGATGAAATCCCTATTAGCCTGGATGTTCTAGGTCTCATGCAGTACCCTGACTTGGGGTTCAGGTGCTCTTTCAAATCTTGCCTCTGGGGTTGACTACTTGTAAGAACCTTGGGCAGATCATGCAACACTCCTCCAATCCTCAGACTTCAGCTTCCTTACCTGTAAAAAGAGATTAGACTAGATCAGTGATGGCAAACCTATGGCACAGGTGCCAAAGATGGCGCACAGAACTCTCTTGGTGGGCACTCAGCCACCCTTCCTCTTTCCCCCCATCCACAGAGTTCATTACTAGAAAGGCAGAGGGTCTTGGGCAGAGCTGCTCCCTTCTCCCTCTACTGTGTCTGATGACATTTTTTCACATCACCCACCCCTCTGCCCAGCAGCCCAATGGGAGCACTTTCTCCCTCCCTTGTGTGGGGTAAGGAGTGGGGTGGGGTGGACCCTGTATGTGGTGGGGGAGGGGCACAGCACTTGGCCTGGGGGTTGGGGTGGGGACGGGGCCCTGCACTCCATTTCTAAAAGGTTTGCCATTCCTGGACTAGATGGTATCTGCGGTCCCTTCCAGCCCTAGATACATGATGTTAGGATCCAGATTCTGCTGTCCATGCCTCCAAAGTGACCCCAATCCCATCTGAACTTTCTGAAGACAGAATATATATTTTCCTCTTTTGGGTCTCATCATGAAATGATGGAGTTGAGTTTGAAGATCTTTAAGGTTCTAGCAAGACCCAAAGTTCTGTGAAATGATGATTTTCCTTTGGAGATCTGGTCTGAGGGCTGGCAAACACGAACCCTATACAAGATCCTCTCATTTTGCTATTGAATATCTTTGTTCTTGGTCATGTGGGGTTTTCTTCTTTTTGGTGGAATTGGTGGTGGTAAGGAGAGGTCATGATAATTGATAACTAGTACTCTTAGAGAAGCTGAGTGGCACAGTGGGTAGAGTACCAGGATTGGAGTTGGGAGGCCCTGGGTTCAAATCTGGCCTCAGACACTTCCTAGCTGTGTGATTCTGCTCTGCTTGCTTAGTCCTTGCCCTTCTGAATTAGGATTGTAACTAGGACAGAAGGTAAGGGTTTTAAAAAAAGATAATTAGGATTCAATAGGACTTTTTTTTTCTGGACAAGAGCTAAGTATGTTTTAATCTTTCATTGGTTAGATGCTATTTAACCTTTTATGAGATGGAAGAGAAGATATCATATCCATATTACAGTTAGGTAAACTGAAGCACAGAGGCATTAACTTAGCCAAAGCCTCAGCAGCAAGCCAGGATTAGAAGTCAGATTCTTGGGGGGCAGTGGGGTAGCTCAGTGGATAGAGAGCCAGGCCTAGAGACAAGAGGTCCTAGGTTGAAATCTGGCCTCAGACACTTCCTAGCTGGGTGACCCTGGGCAAGTCACTTAACCCCCTTAGCCTAGCCCTTACCACTCTTCTGCCTTGGAGCCAATACACAGTATTGATTCTAAGATGAAAGGTAAGGGCTTAAAAAAAAGAAGTCAGATTATTCTTCATTGTGTTAGGCTGAGTGAACTTCTTCCTAGTGGCAGGATTCTACCCTTTTCAAAGCTCTGTTCAGCTGGTCTCAGTTTTGGGGCAGAATTTTCTGTCTATGGAGGTGAAGTCCTTAATTGACTTTAGGCAGTGAGGATCTGACTACAGCTGAAGTGGGGAGGTAACTAGTGAAATCAAGTAAGAAAGCAGCTGAAAATGTCCATTCCCCAGGAAGGAGATGGAGAGGTTTTATACACGTTAAGGGCTTTGTTGCCAGCAGATGTCCATAATGAAGGTTGGAATGCAGACCAGGAAGGCAGAGGACAGTGACCTTCCCTTCACTGGTTAGTTTTTATTGTAGTTCAATTTCATTTATGTTTGGAGGATCTCATAAGCATATGATCATTTTATTATAGCATTACAGAACCCTTAAGTTGGGGTTCATAGCCCTAGCATCCACGCAGCTTGTGTGGTGGGTTTTTTAGATAGAGTTTTGAGGGCACAGGATTTTTGTCAGGGCTTAAACATGCATTAAAAGGGATTTTCTGATCCTAAATCATATAGTTGTCTAGGACTGTGGACTTCAAATCTTCATCAGTCAAAAGAATAGATTTAGTCTTACCCTGAGCTTTCTAGCTGCCTTTTGTTGGCTTCCCTTCATTAAGTCTGGAGGATTAATGAACTCAGCTTTGGCCATAGACTACAAGAGCTGATAGTTTGTGTTTGTCTTCAAGAGACTTCTTAGATACCATTCCTTATTAGATGGGAGGAGAGAGGGACAAGTCAGCATTAAGTAACTGAAGTTCAGTAGATGGAAGCAGAGAGCAACACTGTGATGAGAGACTCAGTACCCAGCAGAAAACAGAATGGACACAATATCCGGCAGAAAAGAAAAGGCATCTTCAACAGAGACCATGTGCCCATTAGAGGGCAGGTAGGTGATCCATAATGGTGGACCCCAATGACCTTGCCAGAGGATACTTGTAGCTGGCTACATTGGTCCCTGGCATGGACTACTTTGTGCATATTTCTTCACCAAACATTGCCCATACGTGTATCTCCCATACATATGTGAGGGGATTTGTGTGCTCTTTCTTTAGGGGGCCAAGATTTACAATACCCTCATGGTGCCTAAAGCTCAAGGTCTTCCTTTGGAATAGATTCACTAATTCTTTCTCAACCCCTGGGTACAGGTATTGTATGTGACTAGGTCCTTCTTGGAGAGCTCTTAGTCTAGTTCTTTCTGGCCAGCCATGGTTGGTCTTTTCCCATCACCTATCCCAAGCCAGGGCCACTTCTAGCAGTACTGGTTCACTTACAAAATATGGGAGATAAGACCCTTTAGTAGCTCCTTCTCTGGCCTTTCCAATTTCCTAGGTCTTCCCTTACACCAGTCAGATGAGATAATATTTGTAGGCTGCTTAGCACAATGCTTGGCACGTGGTGGTGTTTAGTTAATTTTTATTCCCTTCTCCTTGTCTAAGTGGGGAAGGCAGCATTATATCTTTCCTTCTACCATAATGAAGCTCTACTCTAGGGCTTGCTGCATTGGCAGACTGCCCTTCTGACAAGACCTTTTCCCCTCTGGGTCTTCTCAAGGACAAGCAAGTCACTCTGGCTTGTGGACTAGACTCCCATACCTATCGCTGCCCCCACCTGCTATTTTGGCCTAACAGAACACTTCATCTCTACCTGTCAGAAGGCTAAACCTTGAGGGAGGACTTTAAATTGTCTAACCTTGTGCTTACCTCAATGGACTCTTCTTCATGATGCCCTGCATAGATGAATTGTTCAATGGTTGGCGTAGCCCCATCCCTCTATACTCACCCACTGTAATGATCCTGGCCAGCTGATATTTATTCTCCATTCTTGGCCTGATCTTGCCTCAGAGACATCAATCTATCTATTCCTTAACCTCTTCCCACTCTGACCCTGTGGTCCCCCCAGACATGTCTATTTCTTCCGTGATTCCTTTGGACTGTTTCTCTCATCTACACCTTTCTTCATCTGTATTCTCTATTCATCATCTATTATCTCTTTCCATGTCTATCATCTTCCTCTTGTCCTATCAACTATCATTTATTAATCTATCACCTATCTTTCTATCCATCATCTAGCCATTATCTATATTATCCACCTATTTTTAATTGTTAATGTCTCTGTATTTCTGTCTCTGTATTTCTATTTCTCTCTCTCTCTCTCTCTCTCTCTCTCTCTCTCTCTCTCTCTCTCTCTCTCTCTCTTTCCTTCCTTCCCTCCCTCTGAAAGTCCTATTTCCCATATATATTAACCTGTGTGTGCACCTTCATGATCCATTTTTACTTAGTTTAGCCACTCCTCCTCCTGTTCATGACCCCAATGGTAGTCACAGCCTTCACTAAATATACAGGAGTTACTTATTTAATTCATTTTTGGCCATGGGCAGCTCAAGCTGTTGATAACCAGATTGGCTGCTCTTGTTACCCAAGCCTGAGGTGTATATTTGACTTTGACAGGGTCAGTCATTGGACTTGGCACTTGAAGAGAGCTTAGAGATCCTCTGATTTAGTCCTTCATTTTACAGTTGAAGAAACAGACCTCTGGCCTTCCAAGTTAATTTGTTTTCTTATTTCAGTAAACATTTATTAAGGGCTCGTTATGTGCCAAGGACAGTGGTAGGTGGCTGAGATACAAAGACAAAAGAGATCTATTCCCTGCCTTCAAGGAGTTTATGTTCTATTAGAGGGAAGTAATATAGATATAGATATAGATAGATATAGGTAAGTCAATAAAAAACGCAAACAAAGTCAATAGGAGATATTATTGGTGGGACCAAGGGCAGAGGAGAGATTGGCATATGGAGAATCAGGAAAGACTTTATGCTAATGTAGAAATATATTTTTCATATCTCCCCATGTATGATGGGTATCATATTGCTTGACTTCTCAATGTCGGGGTGGAGAGGATGGAGAGAATTTGGAATTTGAAATTTGAAAAATAGAGAGGGAAAAGCTCTTGTGTTGAGGTAGTCCTTGAATTAATCCTCCAAGAAAGATAGGGATTCGGAGAAGTAAGGTGAGGGAGCATTCCAAGCATGGAGACCAGTCTAGACAAAGGCCCGAAGATGGGAGATGGAATATGGCTGGAGAACAAGAAAGAGGCCATGAATGCAGTAGATTTCATGAAGGAGAATCCTAGGTAATATGCCTTGAAAGACAATCCAGAACTGGATTAGAGAGAGCTTTAAATGTCAAACAAAGAAGTTTCGATTTTATGCTAGACATAACAGGCAGCCATTGGAACTTGCCCAAGTTCATGTGGGAAGTAAGTAGCTTTCTTTTGTTTAATCTGGTGATTCTGCCTATACAAAATGCTGCCCCTTGGCTTCTGACATGTGCAGTTCTCATGCTGGCCATTCCTCACTGCACTTTTCGTGCTGGTTTCCCCTTACTGTTATTTGCCTCAACATTCACATCCCCAATTTATGGCTCTAAACAGACAGAAGGAATAAATAGCTCTAGGTAGTGAGGATGTCACCTTGGGGCAATCTGCTTTAAGATGTCTCCAGGAATGGATTGCTGGGAAAAGTGGGACAGACCGAGCCTTCTTATTCTAGGATTGCGTCTTTTAGAGTTTTTATTTACTAGACTGTGAGTTTGTGAAGTTGTCCCATGTTAAGTCACTTCAGTCATGTCAAAACCCATTTGGAGTTTTCTTGTCAAAGATACTGGAGTGGTGTGCCATCTCCTTCTCTAGCTCATTTACAGATGAGGAAACGGAGGTAGACAGGGTTAGGTGACTTGCATAGGGCCACACAGCTGGGAAGGGTCTGAGGCCAGATTTGAACTTAGGAAAATGAGTTTTCCTAACTCCAAGCCTGGTGTTCTATCTACTGTATCATTTAGCTGCCCAAAGTTGTCCCACACTCAAAAATATTTCTCCCACCTTCCACAAGTTGAGGACTTCATTTCAGTTTTTAATCTCAGGGTAGCAGAGAGTGTTTATTTATATAGGTCTTTAAGATTTGCAAACCAATTTATAAATATTCTCTCGTTTTGAACCTCACCACAACTCTGGGAGGATGGTGCTATTATTATTATCCCCATTTTATAGATGAAGAAACTTGGAAGTTCAATGACTTGCCCAGGGTCACACAGCTGCTTAGACCTGGGGTCAGGAAGACCTGGGTTCAAAGTCCACCTTGGATACATGCTAGCTATTAAAAGCTCTTATTAAAGCTTAAAACCACACCTAGGACTTTTGTGATATTCCATATTCCTGTTTCCTATGCCCAACAATGCCTTCCATGTAACAGGAACTTAGTAAGTATTTCATATCTCATAGTGATATTAATGACGGTGAAGGTGACAGTTACTTAAAACATGGGTAGCTATTTGGCTTCTTGGGAGGCTAAATCAATACTTTCTACCCAAGGGATTAAGGCCAAGGAAATGTCAATAGTAGATGACCTGAGAAATAAAGATGTCACTTCTGGAAGAAAGTGGGACCTGCCTCCTCACTAGGGAAAGGGCCTGTTGTTTCCCTTGTAGAGACTGCCACATGATGGTGATTAGCCAAGGTTCCAAAAGGGGGTAGTGAGGTCCCCAAGAGGGGTTGAACAAGGAGACTGTCTGGCTGGGAGCTGGGGTCTCTCATTATACTCACATCGAAGGGGCTGAGATGGAAGAGGGAAAGCTGGGGACTTCCTAGAAATGTCAAGGCAGGCATCAGGAAGTTCCCAACTAGAGTGTCTACCCCAAAGTATTTCCCCCAAATTTCAGACTTTTAAGTGGGTAGGTAGTGTATGATCCTTGACCCTGTCCCATGAGGAATGTCAGCATGGTCAAGGGCTAGATTTGCTGTACCCCCTGCATCCAACTGGGACAGGGAAACTGTGGGCTTGTACAGGACCGTCTTTTCCTCAGTCCTGGGCCAATTCAGTTTGCATTTCTTGATTAAATGCCCAGAGCCATTGGTGAGAACATTAATCTTGAATTTGGAAGCCTATTCCTTGATGCTCTTCTCTTGGATCTGTTTGCTCATTGGAAAAGTGACATCCAGGCAGTGTTGAGGAGTGTTTCATCTGAGTGATCTCAGGAAAATAATTGAGTCAAAACCAAAAGGGAAATAGGATTGCTTCCCAATTGGGTAGTCCTTGGGGAAGAAGTAGGAGAATCTAATCTGATGTCAGGAGCCAAAGTCCTGTGCCCTGAACAAAAATCCAGTGATTTGTCCAAGGGCATCCAAGTGTGTGTGAACCTCCCAGAGCCCTGATTGTCAGGGTCTGAGCATGTTGGAAATATCTGTGAATCCTTATTTGAACAAATCAGACTTTAAACACAGCAGGGTCCTGTTTCTTCCTTCCTGTAGGCCTGAATTTGATTTTGCTTGTCAGTCATGCTCTGTTAATTTCTACATGAAATTCATCCTTGGTGCAAAAGGCACACTTTGCAACTCCTTACAAAGCATGTTACTCTGATATTGGTTTGCTTAAGTCAGCACTTGTGTCCTCTGCAGAGCTGGAGCTAGGAATTTTGTACCCAGGGCCAATTCAGTTGAGTGGAGGGTGTGGAAGTGCATAGAGAACTCTTTGGTACAGTCATCCCAGAGAGGAAAGAACCTGTTTTTCAGAGAGCTCAGCCTGTAGCCCTGAAATCTCAGCTGATGCTCCCCTTGACTTTCCAGCTCCCAGGAATAGGTGGAAGGGCATGATGATGTTAGAATATTGGCAGCCAGTTCTTCTGGGCTCTGGGAAGTTGAATAAGGAGGAATAAGATGAGGATGCAGAGAGGCCAATTTAGATCTAATGTAAAACCAATTTATTCACAGTTATACCTATTCCAAAGTGGAATGGGGAGCCTTGGGAGGTGGTAAGTCTCCCCTTCACTGGAGATATTCAGGTGGAGGCTGAGGGATCACTTGTCTGGGATGCTTTTCAGGAGTGATTCCTGTCCAGCATGACTCGAACTAGATGGTCTATAAAGTCCTTTATAATTCTGAGGTTCCGGGATTCTTTAATTCTCTGAGGAATGCTCCCTTGGCCTCTTATCTCTTTGAAGTACTGTTTTCATCTGGACCTAGGGAGATGAGTCATGGACTCAGAAAGGAACTGACAGCAATTTATTGTATTTATTTAATTTTTAAATTTTTTATTTTGAATATTTTCCCCTAGTTACATATTTCATGTTCTTTCTCTCTCCCCCAGCCCCCCTAACCCCGCTTAGCCGATGCACAATTCCACTGGATTTTACATGTATCATTGATCAAGACAGTCAGTCCAGGACAATGTTAGAAAGGCAGAGCCAAGGCTAGAGGTTTATCTGTTCCTGCAGTGGAATATTACTATTCAGCAGCAGGGGGTGCCATTGGGGTATCCTGAAGAAAGATGTGACCTGCAGAAGAGGATGGAGGAAGGAGACACCTAGGTTGTTCTAGGCAGCTCTGAGGTTAGAGAGGTTCAGGACAAACTTTCCCCTCTTTGAAAACCCAAGAAAGAGTAAGGCCATGCTAAGTACATGAGGTATTCCAAGGTAGAGGAGACCCATATTAAGGCAGCAGCTCTTAGATGAGAGACTTTCCAGATAGAAGGGACTTTAGAACTCATTTTGTCTAACCCTTCCTCCCTTTCATGAGACTACTTACTTCCTAACACATTGACTATTGACTATAAGGTCAGGAAAATGGAAATGTATCCTGATAATAATTATAGTTGGCAGTTATACTAAAGCTTGTAGTTTACATGTTCTCTCATTTGATCTTCCTAACTACCTTGAGAAGTGGCTATTATCTCCAATTTAGAGACAAGAAAACTGAGTCTAGGAGAGGTTAAATGATTTGCCCAGATCCTTACAGCTGGTAAATGACTGAAATGACTGAAATGGGATTTGAACTCAGGTCATCTTGAATCCAAGAATCCTCTCTCCCATTAGCTGCTACCATTTTAATTCTAGCAGCATTGATTTTGTTCATAAAACAACTTTTCAATTTTATGCAACTGAAAGTTTTTCTTTTGTCTTCTGTGAGCCCCTATATCCCTTGTTAAGAATTCATCCTCTAGTCATAACTGTAGAAGGTTCCTTCTGATCTCCTATGATGCTTTCATATAATATTTTATATTTAGATCATGTATTATATGGTATAAGATATTGGCCTAAACCTGATTTAGTTTCCACATTGACTTTTGTTACAATAGAATAGAATATTCATGGCACCAGGGAGCTTATCTAAATCCACTAAAACTAAAATGTTCCTGGCTCCAAATCATCTTTCCCTAATACCTTCCATCATCACCATCTTTTACAACAGGGGCTCAATTGAGGCTCTCGAGATGAAAAATTAGAATCACTGCAGATGGTCCTAATGCTGGTAAGTTTAATGGTCCACTCTAATGTGTTATGCATGTGTACAAATCCAGTTATCTCCCCCAGATGGTAGGGTGGAGAAAGTTCTCCCCATGGTGAAAATGCCATGCCAAGCAGCATAGGCATGTGAAGTTCAGCTCATGTAATAGGAAAGGATGTTGGGGGAAGCGATAAGAAGAGTGGTTGTTGTAGCCTTTGTTTGCTTGCCTTGTTTGCTAAAATACTTGGGGAAAAGAGAATGGGAAACAGATTTTTTGTTGCAGAGATAAGTCTTTTTATCTCTTGGGTTGGGAGAGGCTCTTTGACCCTGTGATGATGGGGGTTGCTCATGCAGGTAGGATCGATGCTTACTTTGGTTCAGAAGATCTTTTAAGAGAGGACTTCTTGGCCAGACTTTGTAGACTTCTGCAGTAGTTTGGACCAGTCCATGCCTTGTGGAGTAGTGGAGAGAGAGTTGGTTCAGGAAGGAGAGGACCGGGTTTCAAATCACATCTGTGATGCTTAACTACCTGGATGAATGATCTTATGAACTTAGTCCTTGTACCTCTCTGGGCTTCAGTTTCCTTATCTGTGAAATGAAGGAGGTTAGACCAGATGTCCTGTGAGGTCTATTCCAGGTCCATGTTTTCTCTCTTTTGTATGCCAAATCACAAAGAACAGCCTGGCTATTTTCTTCGGCATCTCTGATCTCTCTTGTGGTGGAGATCATCTCTGTTATCATTTACTGGCTGAAGTACTAGTCTAGCATGCTGTCAAACTGAAACAGGACATCCAAGGATGGGACCACTGCCTTGTGGGAGAGGATGATAGAGGACTCAGCTCAGTGTGATTGGGGAAGGAGGCATAGTTGGGGGGGAGGGTGGGGAGAGAGACAAGCATGAGATGTTTCATTGAACCTAATTGGTGATAGTCTAGTTAAGTATATCAGCTGTGGAGGACATAGTGTCCTCTGCTAATCCATCAGTCCAGTAAGTATTTATTACTATGTACCATGTGTTGGACCCAGGGCTGGGGATACAAGGACAAAAATGAAACAGTTCCTGCTCTTGGGGCGCTTATAGTCTATCAGAGGAGACTATCTACCCAACACATATATATGTATGTATATTGATACACATAAAATAAATACAAGGTAATTTTGGGGGGAGGGAGGGAGCCACTAACATCTGGGGGGTGATTAGGAAAGGCCTCATGGAGATGGTGATCCTTGGCTGGATCTTGAAGGAACTCCAGAGTTGGGTAAAGAAAGGTTTGCATTCTAGGCCTGAGGGGTAGCCAGGTTGAAGAGATGGAGATAAATAGGAGTGTTGTATGTGCGAAGCAGTACGAAGGCCTGGATTTGGTGAAAGGGGAAAGAAAGGATACCTGGATGGGATCTGAGAGGCTGTAATGACTGAAATTCTTGAGGCAATATTTCTTAATTTCTCAGTTACTTTATTAATTGAGTGCTCAAGAAAATCTAAGCAAGCCAGTAGATTCCCTCCATAATCCAAATGGACAGCAAGGAGCATGAGCAGGAAAAGAGAGAGAGTTCCTGTGGCACAGGCCAATATACCTCTTGTGACATCACACTCAGTCCTCCCCCAGGACATTTCTGCTTAGAAAATTGTCACTGAGACCCAAATCCTCCCTCATTACTTCATCACAGGAAGAAGTGATCCTAAGGATGCCAAGAAGACCTTTTCTCTCCACCGCATGATGGAGTCAACATGGCCGCGAGGTGCGTGGTAGCTAGAGCTTGCTGTCTTAATTCAGTCTTTCAAGTGGGCCAAGTGGCTTCTTGGCCCTATCCCAAATTCTGTTATCCTCAACAAAGATCTCAACAACAGGGAACACCCAATCCATTATCAAAGCCTTTGGGAGAAACTATTTGTAGCTTCAGCTTAGAATCAGATGATTTGGGGGGTGGGTGGGGCTAAAGAGAAACTAATTTCATAAAAAATATCCCTATTCAATATTAATTTTCCTCAGAGGCACTTCATTTGGAAGGAGGGATGGAAGAATAGATTGGGCAAACCTTGTGCCAGCTGAGATACTAGTTAGATGGGAATAGGCCCAGCTGGCTTAGGAAAAATCTCCTAGTTCAGGGGTATTTTAGAACAAGATTCCTGTGCCTCAACTCTATGCTAAGTTGCTTTACTTTAACCCTTCCCCTTGGGTCTAGCAAAGTTTTTTCTCCTTCTAAAAGCCCAATCAGTTTCTCTGGTGTCCTGGGGAGAAGGGCAGGGCCCAAGCTTAGGCCAAGAGAACCTTAGGAGAGATCAGGATTTCTTAGTGGTTGGGCAAGGTCTGGTATACACGGCAGCAAGATGGAAGCGACCACCGTCTCGATGGCTTTGGTATGAAGGACCAGCAAATAGAGGAAAACCTGAGCTGGGAATAGATTTATGGCACAGCCAATAGGTAGTTAGATCAGGCTCCATTCCTGCCTAGAGC
>NC_058136.1:76934630-76956866 GCF_016433145.1 Gracilinanus agilis | reverse complement strand
TCCCCTCTTCCCACCCCCTCCCATAGCCAATGAGCAATTCCACTGGGTTTTACATGTGTCTTTGAGCAAGATCCATTTCCGTATTAGTAATATTTGCACTTGGGTGATTGTTTAGAGTCTACAAACCCAATCATATCCCCATATGATTTCTTTTTTGACCCAACAGTTCTGAACAATTAGATTATTTAGTTTCTAATTACATTAAAATTCACCTTTCCATGGACCCTTGATGAGTATAATTTTCATCTCATTATGATCTGAAAATGTTGTATTTATTATTTCTGCTTTTCTGCATTTGTTTGCAATACTGTTATGCCCTAGTTCATGGTTGATCTTTGTATATGCACCATGCACTGCTGAGAAGAAGGTATATTCCTTTTTATTCCTATTCAATTTTCTCTCCAGATATCTATTAACTCTAATTTTTCTAGCATTTTATTCACTTCCCTTACTTCTTTCTTATTCATTTTTCAGTTTGATTTATCTAGTTCTGAAAGGGGAAGGTTGAGATCCCCTACTACTATGGTCTTACTATCTATTTCCTCCTTGAACTTCTTTAATTTTTCCTTCAGAAATCTAGATGCTATGCTATTTGGTGCATAAATGTCTAGTAATGATATTACTTCATTGTTTATAATACCTTTTAGCAAAATGGAGTTTCCTTCCTTATCTCTTTTAATCAGGTCAGTTTCTACTTTAACTTTGTCTGATGTCAGCATTGCTATTCCTGCTTTTTTTACTTTGTGTTTTTTAATTGAAATTTTTACTTAAGTAATTTAGAATATTTTACCTTGGTTACATGTTTCATGTGCTTTCCCTCCCCTAAAAACCCACCCGTACCCCCATAGCTAACACAAAATTCCACTGCTTTTACATGTATCATTGATCAAGACCGATTTCCATATTATTGATAATTGCACTGGGATGATCTCTTACAGTGTATATCCCCAATCATATTCCCATCGAACCATGTGTTCAAGCAGTTGTTTCTCCTCTGTGTTTTTACTCCCACAGTTCTTCCTCTGAAGGTGGATAACATTCTTTCTCATATGTCCCTCAGAATTGTCTGGGATCATTGCATTGCTGCTAGTAGCGAAGTCCATTATATTCGAATGAACCACAGTGTATCTGTCTCTGTGTAGAAGATTCTCCTGGTTCTGCTACTTTCCCTCTGGATCAATTCCTAGAGGTTTTTCCAGTTCACATGGAATTCCTCCAGTTCATTATTCCTTTTAGAATAGTATTTTATCAACAACAGATAACACAATTTGTTCAGCCATTCCTCAATTGAAGGACATTCCCTTATTTTCCAATTTTTGGCCACCACAAAGAGTGTGGCTATAAATAGTTTTGTACAAGTCTTTTTCCCTATGATCTCTTTGGGGTATAAATCCAGCAGTGGTATGGCTGGGTCAGAGGGCAGGCAGTCTTTTTAAAGTCCTTTGGGCATAGTTCCAAATAGCAGTCCAGAATGGTTGGATCAATTTACAAGTCCACCAGCAATGGATTAATGTCCCAATTTTGCCAAATCCACTCCAATGTTCATTACTTTCCTTTGCTGTCATGTTAGCTAACCTCCTAGGTGTGAGGTGGTAGCTCAGAGTTGTTTTGATTTGCATTTCTCTAATTATAAGAGATTTAGAACACTTTTTCATGTGCTTATTGATAGTTTTGATTTTTGAATCTGAAAATTGCCTATTCATGTCCCTTGCCCAATTGTCAATTCAGGAATGGCTAGATATTTTGTACAATTAATTTAGCTCCTTATATATTTGAGTAATTAGACATTTGTCAGAGTTTTTTGTCATAAAGGTTTTTTCCCAATTTGTTCCTCCCTTCTAATTTTGGTTGCATTGGGTTTTTTTTTTGGTACAAAATCTTTTTAATTTAATGTAATCAAAATTATTAATTTTATAGTTTGTAATTTTTTTCTAACTCTTGCTTGGTTTTAAAATCTTTCCTTTCTCAAAGATCCGACAAGTATACTATTCTGTCTTCGCCCAATTACTTATAGTTTCCTTCTTTATATTCAAGTCATTCACCCATTCTGAATTCATCTTGGTGTAGGGTGTGAGATGTTGATCTCAATCCAATCTCTCCCATATTATTTTCCAATTTTCCCAACAGTTTTTGTCAAATAGTGGATTTTTGTCCCCAAAGCTGGGATCTTTGGATTTATCATAGACTGTCTTGCTGAGGTCACTTCCTGAGGGTACCTTTACCAAGCCTAAGTGTATCCTGTCAGTGTGGTTTGAATACCCCCATTTCTTTGTAACCATGGTAATGTCAATCAGTCATATTTCCCTGTCTCTTAGTTCCCCTAAAAGGTATATAAGTTCCCCAAATTCTTTTGTTTCTGAGAGCTATCTCGCGTGGTGATTTCTCCCAGGAATCAGTACCTACAGTAGCCAGAGGCTTTAGGCTGTGTGGTTTTGAGCGTGTGACTCTGTGTGGAGGCCTATGATTGTACCACATTCTTCTCTTGATTATAGAGGTGGTCTTTCTGACTATTTTATAGTTCTATGTTTCTTCTAGTTTAGCAGGGTTTTGGTTTTTAAAAGATCATTACAAAAATGATTAAAATGGAAATAGGTATTGAATTATAGTCGGTATACATATATAACCTAGCAGAATTGCTTGGCGGCTCTGGGAGGGAGGATGGGAAAAGGGGATGGAGACAATAAGAATCATGTAACCATGGAAAAATACTGAAGAGAGTCTATCCATTCAGGTCCAGGTCAAGAAAGAACAGACTAATAGTGCTGTATATTAGACCTAATCACCTTTCCCCATTACCCTTCATCAACCCTATTAAGGGTAGGGAGAACAATGTACTGAGATTCATAAAAGTCAAATGCTTGATGTGAATTCTTAGAATTCATGATGTCTTAGAGATCAAGGATATCATCTAGCCTCTCCGAGATTCCATCTCTCCTTTTAGAAAATGAATTGGCAAGATGTATTGATCTACAACCTTGCAAGATAGACCCTTAGAACCCAAAGTAATTATTGACCAAATATTTTGAATAAGGCACATTTTGGAGTAGAAAAATTCCAATCCCTTGTGACTTGTAAGGAAGCATGTTTTCCATTTCTACCCCAGGGCAGGTTGTATTCCCCAACAGAACAACAGAACAGAACAGTCCTTGAGGACCAGAATTGTTTTGTTCTTCTCTTTGGATCCCCAGGGCCTACCTAGTTCAGTATCTGGAACAAAGGCAGTACTACTTCTATTTGCAGTTGTAAAGGAGAGTGTGCCCACATGACCATGGGCCCTTCTTTGGTATTTCTGACTGGGAACCACCTTAGGGTAAGGGGGGGGGGTCCCTGTGTGACTCTTCTGGTTGGGTAAAACCCCACTCATTTACACTGTTTTTTCTAGTTTTGCCCAGGACAAAGTTTTTGCTGGAAGGAGTCTCCAAAACCAAGGTACTTATAGCAGTAAAAACCCAGATGTGGTGGCAAGACCTGGGCCCCAGGGCATTGGCAACTGTAGCCAGTCAGTCCAATGGCCTGGCCAAAGGTTTTTCCTCTCCCTCCCTCCTTTAGCTAGCTCTCTGGAGGAAGGTTTAGGGAGTAGTCCCAGTCTGAGCCTAGCTCTAGTTTGGGCTCCTGACCGTGAGGCAGGGGCACCACTGGACCTCTCTCCTCTCTCTAGGGCCCTGCTGCCACTCACTGCCTCTGGAATGACTCCTCTGGTGGTCTTTTAGGATTCTGAGTGAAGGAGGCTGGATCAAAAAGATACAAAGGGCCTTTGTGCAGAGAGGGAGCCTCTTGGCCAGCCTGCTGAGAACCATGAACACCTTCTCAGGATAAAGTGGTTATTTTCCATTGGAATGAAGTCTGCTTGCTTTTTCTTCATCCAAGTTCCCAGACTCCCTGAAATTTATCCATTGGCTTCTTGGAGGCCTCTGGGTCCCAGGTTAAGAGACTCTGATCTAGATTTCAGGTAGCAGGGAGGAAGAATGAGAGAATTTGGGGGAGACGTAGTGGATACTGGAGGTGACAGAGAAGTGAAAGGCAAGGATAGTTTCAAGGCCATGAGAGAAGGAGGGATGTTAGGGAGGTGAGGCAGAAAGGGGGACAGCAGGCTTGGGAGGGAAGACTGGGGTCCTTTTAGTCTAACTGAGTTTGAGATTTCAGCTAGAAGTGTCCCAAAGGACAATTAAAGGCTTAAGCCCGAGGTGGAGAGAGATACTTTGGAGGACTCTACATGGAGGGCAACAAAGGATGAGAGCGGGTGAGGTTGGCAAGGGTGAGTGGGCACAGAGAGTGAGGGACACTGAGGACATCCCTTTATTTGCAGGACTCCTATGCAGAGAGAAGGTGAGTAGGAAAGGGGAGAATGGACAGTAGAGAAATCCAGTTGGGCAGGAGAGGGAACCAGAAAGAGGGGAGGAGAGGCTGGGGTGGCTCAGGGAGAACAAGAGTGATCAGGGGGACACCTTTAAGGCTAAGCAAAGATGAAGGAGGAAGAGGAAGAAGGAGACCAGCTTGGCTCTAGGCCTTTCTTTAAGGTCAGATTCCCCCAAACTTTCCACCTGGAACTTTTGCTCCTTTCCCAGATCTGATGCTTCAAAGACATGGTAGAATCCACAGTTCCCTGCAATACAGGTCCAAACCTCTAGGCCCCACCTCTGCTGTAAGCCAAGCTCTATGTCTAGAACGTATAGAGAAAGCACCAGCATTCCTTAGTGTGAAGGGAGTTTTGTCACCTGGGAGTTCCCTAGAGCAAGGAAATCCCAGTTCCAGGCCCTAACCCAACCCACTTTGGGAGCTTACATTTGTTTATTTGGAAACTACCTCTTCATAGCTTTTGCCCTCCATTCTAGGGGCTCTAGGTCCTTCCTGCCCTGCCCTCCTAGCCAAAGCAGCTCACCTAATTCGTGGATTGGAAGCCACCCATCCCTCTACAGCCCCATGGCTGGGCTTTCAGCTGGGCAGAGGCCAAAGCATGTCCCAGAGTAGGGAGGGAGCCACTAACATCTGGGGGGTGATTAGGAAAAGCCTCATGGAGTTGGTGATCCTTGGCTGGATCTTGAAGGAACTCCAGAGTTGGGTAAAGAAAGGTTTGCATTCTAGGCCTGAGGGGTAGCCAGGTTGAAGAGATGGAGATAAATAGGAGTGTTGTATGTGCGAAGCAGTACGAAGGCCTGGATTTGGTGAAAGGGGAAAGAAAGGATACCTGGATGGGAGCTGAGAGGCTGTAATAACTGAAATTCTTGAGGCAATATTTCTTAATTTCTCAGTTGGTTTATTAATTGAGTGCTCAAGAAAATCTAAACAAACCAGTAGATTCCCTCCATAATCCAAATGGACAGCAAGGAGCATGAGCAGGAAAAGAGAGAGAGTTCCTGTGGCACAGGCCAATGTACCTCTTGTGACATCACACTCAGGCCTCCCCCAGGACATTTCTGCTTAGAAAATTGTCACTGAGACCCAAATCCTCCCTCATTACTTCATCACAGGAAGAGGTGATCCTAAGGATGCCAAGAAGACCTTTTCTCTCCACCGCATGACGGAGTCAACATGGCCGCGAGGTGCGTGGTAGCTAGAGCTTGCTGTCTTAATTCAATCTTTCAAGTGGGCCAAGTGGCTTCTTGGCCCTATCCCAAATTCTGTTATCCTCAACAAAGATCTCAACAACAGGGAACACCCAATCCATTATCAAAGCCTTTGGGAGAAACTATTTGTAGCTTCAGCTTAGAATCAGATGACTTGGGGAGCGGATGGGGCTAAAGAGAAACTAATTCCATAAAAAATATCCCTATTCAATATTAATTTTCCTCAGAGGCACTTCATTTGGAAGGAGGGATGGAAGAATAGATTGGGCAAACCATGTGCCAGCTGAGATACTACTTAGATGGGAATAGGCCCAGCTGGCTTAGGAAAAATCTCCTAGTTCAGGGGTATTTTAGAACAAGATTCCTGTGCCTCAACTCTATGCTAAGTTGTTTTACTTTAACCCTTCCCCTTGAGTCTAGCAAAGTTTTTTCTCCTTCTAAAAGCCCAATCAGTTTCTCTGGTGTCCTGGGGAGAAGGGCAGGGCCCAAGCTTAGGCCAAGAGAACCTTAGGAGAGATCAGGATTTCTTAGTGGTTGGGCAAGGTCTGGTATACACGGCAGCAAGATGGAAGCGACCACCGTCTCGATGGCTTTGGTATGAAGGACCAGCAAATAGAGGAAAACCTGAGCTGGGAATAGATTTATGGCACAGCCAATAGGGTAGTTAGATCAGGCTCCATTCCTGCCTAGAGCTGGTCCTCTGAGACTTCCTCAGTTTCTTAATAACATTTAAAAGAAGGGATGTGCGCAAGATCACGGAAACAGTGAATGGAACTTACCCCAACTGCTGAGTCTCCTGGCTCTGAATCCTAGAAGCAATCATTCTAAAGACCCTGCCAGCCTGGCCTTGTCTACCCTCCCTAGTGAGGGGGTGTTGCTCTGGGCAGTGTAGACACTTGGCATTGAGATCTGGACAGGCAGTGCTCAAGTCACTCTACAGGAACGACTTATAATTTCCTGGGGGAGGGTTGTATCTGGTTGTATGCTAGAACCAAGCTGTGTCCCTCTGGTATATAGTCTTAATTCAATTATGTACTTAGGGAAATGGATTAAGCTTATATTACACAAAGGACATTGAGTGATGAAGACTGTGGAGACCATCATGCCTTGGTGGCTCTAGAGCTGAATGGGACTTTGAGGTCCTCTAGTCCAACCCCTCATTTTACAGAGGAGGAAACTCATTAAATATCTGGGAAGCATCATCTGTGTACAGAGGCTTTGTGCAAAGTTCCTGGAATCTTAGAACCAAAAAGGAGCTCAGAGAATATCTTTCTTATTTTATAGATGAAGAAAGTCAACAAACATTAATGAAGTACCTACTGGGCACAGAGAAACTATGCCAGGACCTGGGAATGTTAATCCTGTAGAGTTAGAGAATTTTGTTCCTTTTGAACTATGTTCCCCAGAATTCCTTTCTGCATTACCCAGCATCCTTTTCCTTTCCGTTTACATGCACACTTGGGTTTTTTGTTTATAAGTTCTGTAACCCCTCCCTCTTGCTCTCTTCTCTCGTGATCATGCTGAGTTAGCTAGCTTTTTTTACTTTAGTTGTTATTAATAAACTTTATAATATATAATACTTAGTTATTGTATATTCATTTTAATCTTCATGATATCATTACTGACCAATGGGTGTGTAACTTCTAGCCTTTGAGGATTGCTTGGGTCACTGGGAGCTGGTGACCTGCCCAAAGCCATACAGCCAGTGTGAGTCAGAGAAGGAACTGGAGCTCAGATTATTCACATTCCAAGGTTAGTCTCCTCCACTCTGCCATAGTGGCTCTCACTATAGACTCACCACTGTGGATCCATCAGAATGCTGATGGTGCATATTCAAAACTGCAGACCTGCCTGTCTTTTATTATTCAGTCATTCTAGTCTTGTCTTACTCTTCATGATCTCATTTGGGGTTTTCTTTACTGGAGTGGTTTGCCAATTCCTTCTCCAGCTTATTTTCCAGATGAGGAAACTGAGGCAGAGTTAGGTGATTTGCCCGGGGTCACACAGCCAATAAGTATATGAGGCCAAACTTAAACTCAGTTCTTCCTGATTGTAGGCCTAGCATGCCATCCATCCAGAGACTGTCTCTCTCTTGGCCTCAGTTTCTTCAGCTACAAAATGAAGAGGTTGGAGTAAATCACCACTGAGATCCCTTCCAGTTCCCAACTTGTGACCCTCTGATCTTCGCCAGGTGAACATTCTCTTCTAATTCATCTATAGAAGGAGAGGAGGCTCGAATGTCCTCTGGATCTCTGCCACACCAACTTCTGAAGAAGACAGTCTGCTCCCACACATTAAGTTGTAGTCCTGATCCTGCTTCATTCTATGCCTCATTCTGTGTGCAAAAGGTCCTGAGTGAGCCTCTCTGAGCACGTGCCTTCTGGGTTAAAACCTTGGCAGGCAGAAGGAATCTGCTGGGCAGATTTAGGAAACAGATTGGACTGGATCAGCCTCAGATGATTGTGCTTGTCAGCTTTGGAGAAGCTGAAGTTTCAGGGCCTTAAGCTACTTGGGATCTCTCTGAGCAGTCTTGTTTCAGCCCCTCCTGGGATTGCTGCTTCCTGCTAGCCCTTTAAGCCAACAAGTATTTATTTTTAAAAATGCTTACTGTGTGCCAGGCAGAGAGGCAGATTAATGTGGTGAATAGAAAAACAGTGTACCTTGGGGGGGAAGTCACCGACTCTAAAGTAGGAGTCATTTGTTTTGGTATAATGGCATCCTTTGGCAGTCTGGTGATAGCTATGGACCCCTCCTCATAATAAGGTTTTGTTGCCTACAAGCATATTTGACAAAAATGCTCGATATCAGTTAGAGGTTAGTGAAAACAGGGATGGAATTTTTCCCGTCTAAGTTCACATGAACCCCAGATTATGAACTCCTGCCCTAAACATAGCAGACCCAAGTTCAAATTCTGCCTCTGATCCTTGTAACCTTCATGTCTGTGGGCATGGCAATCACTTCCCTTGGCTTTATCTTTAAAATGAGAGGACTTAGAGTTTGAAGTCCCCTCAGATCTTAAATCTATGGTCATAGGATCCTGTGATAGAAGGCTGGACATGGATTGAAGATATCCTGAGTTTATGTCCTACTTCTGACATATTGGCTGAAAGACCCCTGAGCAAGTCCCTTAAGTCCTCAGTGGGCCAGATAATTCTCTTAAGAGAAAGCAGCAATCTGTGTTGGTAGAGGATGTTTCCTCTTTGAGAGGTCCCTACGATAATCAGGTCATGGATGCGGGCTCTTAAAATGGGACTAGCCCTGGCTTAAGTAGTGAGGAGGCAAAGACAAAAATGGCAACCCCTGCTCTTACGGGATTATGTTTTATTGAACGTAGACTTTATCTCCAGGAAAAAGAGACCATGTAGCACGTGGAGTTAGTTTCTATTTTGTGGATGGATGAGAACGTATTATTTATGATTCTGTCTTCTTATAAGCAGGTGGTTAGTGCCTTGTGGAGGCCACTGTGGCCTAATACTACAGGATGGTGATGTGGGCAGGTACCCAATTGATAAACATTCATGACTAACGAATGGATGGTCTCATCCCCAAAGTTGGTGGGAAGAGACAAGGCAAAAGGTCCATCTCTAATTACCTGCAGTGAAGGGGGAAAGCAAGGAAGCAGTCACGTGTTCCTGACTTGACTCAAAACAGACTGACCTTTGGGGAAACATCCTGATCCATTTATTATCTCTTGAGTAATGATCTCTTCTGCAAAGGTTTTTCTTGCTCACTTTTCCCCTTTAATAATATCCATATCCATTGTGGGACCCACGAAGAAGGAAGTGATGGCAAGTTATAAAGTGTTGGCAGAGGGCCGTTGGTCACTTTGGTGTTATGGAAATAGCATGCATCTAGAATACAAAAGTCTGGTTTCAGATGCTGGCTCTGCTGCTTACTTTTTTAAATTCATTAACATTCATCCATTGAGATGAGTCTAATTTTGGGTGGTAGCAGGTTCTCACACCTATGAAATCATAGATCCTTGACACTGATGTACTGACCTTAAATAACCCTTCTCTGCACCTCAGTTTTCTCATCTATAAAATGTCAAGTTTATTTGGATGTTTTCCAGAGTTTTTGTTCGAGCTCTAAAGCTGATGAACAACCAAATTGAAACAGAAAACTGCAAAGGGCCATGTGTCCATCCATTCATCCATCCATCCATCTGTCCGTCCATCCATCCATCCATCCATCTATCCATTCATTCCATCATGAATTCGTGCATCCATTCATTCAACAAATATTTATTGAATGTGTAGCCAGAGGGATATCCCTATGCTATATTTTGGAGATATAAAGAAATGTTGCCTACAGTACTTGTTCTATAACAACCCCTTGGTCTAGCTAAAGAAATTAGAAAGAAGTTTATTGGCTAGCACTCTGATTGGAGAGGGTGGTGATTGGAGAGTGCCTCCCAAATCCCCCATTTAAGGAGGGAGTCTGGTATCGATTGATAAACAGCATTGACAGGGTCATTTTCTTCATCTCCCAGCCAGCTTCAAGAATCCATCTTGCCCCTGAACCCTCGCCCCTGCTTTTCACTTCTATTGACATGTTTTCTTTCCCGTTAGTTCTCTAAGTTTCTTGAGGGCTAGGACCTGTCTTCTTTCCCTTTCTTTGAGACCCGAGCACTAGCATAGTGCCAGCACATAGTAGATACTTAATAAATGTTTATTGATTGAAAGCCTTACCATGGGGAATGCAGGGAACAGATGGGTCTTTCCTGGCACCCTGCAATGCCATCTACTCCAATGATCCTTAAGGCTGACTCTGTCTGTAGGCTTTAAAACAAGTGATAGAATTCTGGTCTGGGTGGCCACTTGGCACTCTTGGCTTCTTTTTTTTTAAATAGGGGGTGGTGACCTTCTAGATTGCCTCTAAGGCCCCTTCTGAATCTACAATCTTGTATTCCTAATCACCATTTAGAGAAGAACCATCCGTCATTGGCAGTAAAGGGGTTGGGCTTTCCATAAATGAAAATTTATTGGCAAACTAATCTTCAGAGGGGAGAAGAGGGTGGGAAGGAGATTGGAATCACAGCCCTAGTTCCTCCAGATTTCCTATTGAGGGAGGGAAGGAGTCATAGAATCTATGGTTGTCAGGATTCTCTTATTCTAGATTGAGTCATTCCCTGGGCCTAGTGTGGGTGTAAGGGGCCCCAGAGGCTGATGATGGAGTTCAGGAGTCTGACAAACTGCTCTTGGTCCAGGGCTGTCTCTCCCTGTCAGCGTCCCAGTCATCCCTGCAGAAGACACTGTACTGGCCATTATAACCTACCTGGTGTAGCAAATTTGTCTCTCTCCCTCTCCCCTGGTTTCTCTCTCCTCTCTTGGGCTGGAAGGGACCTGAGAGCCCATCTAGGAAAATGCTCTCATTTTTGCCTCTGAGAAAGCTGAGACCTGAAGACTTGCCCCAAATCATGCAGGAAATAAATCTGTAAACCGGGTCTTTTGGTGACACCAAAACAGATGCCACTTAAGTAAAACTCTACTCTCCTGGTTTAGGGAGCATCTTCTCCTCTTAGATACCCACGTCCTCATCTGAACCTTGGGAGCAGGCTGGTGGTTTACTAGTGCCACCCCCCTAGACACAGCAGAAAGAGGCAAAGGGCTGCCAATTCTTACTATCTTTTTGGCATCAATTTCCTCATCTTTAAAATGAAGGAGTTGGACCACATGGCCTCTGAGTTCCCTTCCCTGAGATCCTGAGATCTATCATCCTATAGAAGAGTTGGTCTTAGAACACTAGATAAACATTTAATGCCTGTACAGTTCTTTCAATGAGGTCGGGTGGCTCAGAGGATGGACTGAAACTGGCATGAGGAAGACTTACTTTCCACTCCCCTCTCAGACATTTACTAGTTGTGTGACCTCAGGAAAACCTTAGCTTTCCTCTCTTGGCCTCAGTTTCCTCACCTGTAAAATGGGGTCATGGCTACACATAGTTCTTAACTCATAGGATTGTTGAGGATCAAAGAAAGTAATAAATGAAAAGCATTTAGAAAATCTAAAAGCAGCATATAAAGGTTAGCTATTCAATCAGTCATATAGCAAGTTTTTACTAAACCCTTACTGGAAAGGAGCTTGTGTATTTTTGGTTGATGAAATGATAATGATGACAACGATGATGGTGATGATGATCCTGGAGGGCTGGTTGGGAATTGGTCTGCTTAATAAATCTTTTAGTGGGCTGCTGTCTATTTTTATTTTATTTTTCTAAAAGTCTTACTTTCTTTCTTGGAATTGAGACTAAGTATTGGTTCCAAGGCAGGAGAGTGGTAAGGGCTAGGCAAGGGGGTTGAAGTGACTTGCCCAGCTAGGAAGTGTCTGAGGTCAGATTTGAACCCAGGACCTCCCATCTCTAGGCCTGGATCTCTGTCCACTGAACCACCTGGCTGCCTCTGCTGTCTATTTTTTTTACATCACAACATTGTTTATTATTTGACTTTTTACAATACAAACAAAAATACAGAAATGCAATATATGAATACAGCTAAATGCAGAATGGTGACTTTTTTCTCTTCAAGAGGCCATGATTCCCATTTCTAGTAAAATAAAGAAGAGAGTGCACACAGGTAGAAACAAGTTGGTAGTTAACTCCACATTTTTGTCTAGAAATGACCTATTAATGCATTTTTCCTGCTACTTATCATAAAGTATAAAAAGGGAGTTAAAGGAAAATCTTACTCACTGGTTCCTACCATATGAAAGACGCTATATTCTATTTTAGCAGGGCCAATATATGGAAAATATCTAAATTTAAATGTTATTACAAAAATGAAGCAGTAATGAGTCTTCTGGCTAAAGAAGTCACTAAATGAGAATAGCATATATTTTAAGAATCCAAAACAAGAAAGGGCTGTTAGAAAAAGCTTTAGGCGCACTGTAAGCTTAGGTTTCTTTTTTCCATGTGTACTTTTAAACAATGGAAGTGTCAAAAAAGAGGGTCAGCAGTGTTAGACTAGGTCACTTTCTCATCTGTGGATGCTGCACTGAGGGGGGACCCTTGGGGTAGAATTCTAATAGAGAGAGAAGCAGAGTTTGTATCAGAGTATGGTGATTTATCCTCCACCACGCAAACCTTCCAGAGTCCTTTTATTCTGGAATAGCCTGTAAACAATCAAACCACCAGAACATGATTGTACAACAGTAAAATGTTCTCTTGCACTAAAGTGAAGACAAAAGGAAAAATTGGAAAGGTACTTAGAGATGTTTCCTCCTAAGTACATGACACCGGTAGGCAATTCAAGGCATCGGAATCTCCATCAACAACAACCAAAAAAAAAAAAAAAAGAAGTCATGCTGTTAAATCCATCATTATGGATACAAATGGTGCAAAATTGGTCAAACAGATCCAACAAACACTGACGTCCAGGCTGGCATATTGGCAACTAATACGTAACTGGTGGTCAAGAATGGGTTTAAAAGATATTCCCCTTCTTCTTGTTCTTTTCCAAAGTTCTGGAAGTGTTCTGTTGCTCCAAGATCCGCTGCTGGGCTTCCCAGTTGGCTTTGCCATCCTCAAACTGGCGCCGCTTCTCCTCCAGTTCCTTGTGCTGGGCTTCCAGGTTCTTCTTCATTTGCTCATGACACCGCTGCAGCTCGGCTTCTGAATCCTTGAGCTTCTGCACCTTTTCTTTCACCTTCATCTCAAACACTTGCTCCATCTCCATCTCCATCTTCTTCATCTTCACTACATGTTCCCTTCTTTCTTCCTCCATTTGGGCCAGAGGACTCTTGGTCAGCTGCCCTTTGTTCTTGTTGTTATCTACACCGTTGTACGTCTCAGCTGCCAGCTTCCGGCTCCTATAGTTCTCGTAATGCACGTTGTTCGTCATGTCCTGCAGGTCCTGCATGTGGGTTCTTATCAACATGTTTCTTAGAATTGTGAAATCACAATGTTCACCATTTTCAACTTCTGCAACACCCCAAGGATACTGCCTTCCTCGGACTCTTTTGCCATTAACTTCAATGATAGTATTGCTACCAACCACAGCAAGAGGCAAATGGTCCTTTATCTTTTTAACAAGCTTATTTTCTTCTTCATCATCTGTCTCTGGAAACTCATATATTTTTATTTTATGCTCTTGAATTTCTTTCATTATCTGCTTCTTAAACTGCTGGCACTCTTCTAGAGTCAGTGTGTCCACTTTGGCGATGAGGGGAATGACGTTCTCCTTGTCATGCAAGCGTTTCATGAACTCAATATCCAGAGGCTTGAGGCCATGACCTGAAGGGGCAATGAAGTATAAGCAACATTGCACCCTGCTGTCTGGCATCTGCCATCTGTTCACCCGAGATTCTGCGTTCAGATAATCCTCAAATTTACTGTCAATGTAGTCGATAACAGGCTGCCAACAATTACTATTGTCCACTGCATCCCCGAATGCAGGCATATCCACTATTGTGAGCAGCAGCTGCACACCACCTTCTTTGATTAAAACTTTTTCTTGTTCCACCTGTACGGTCTTTTTAATTCTATGTGAAGGCCCTGGATACTCTGAAGAATACAAGTCTGTTAGGAATAATGAGTTGATTAATGTTGACTTCCCCAATCCAGATTCTCCTACTACCATAAGCGTGAATTCAAACCCTCTTTTCACAGATTTTCGGTAGACTTGATTTGGGAGATTCCCAAATCCCACATAGCCTTCAAGGTTCTTCTGTTGAGCTACTTTGTAAAGAATATATTTCCATCATTCCAGTGTTCCAAATATAAGTGGAGTATTTCCATAAAGCCATGGTGCTGCCGGTGCCGCAGCCGCTGCCACTCCTCTCCATCTGCTGTCTATTTTTAAAACTCTAAATAAGGTCTGACTGTTTCCCTTTAAGGTATGAGGCCCAATTGAGTCCCTTTGTTAGTGTGCTATGGAGGAGAGAATAATGGCTTTGGAGATTGGTGATCTGGGTTCAATCTCTGGCTTTGCTAGCTAGGCAACCTTGGGCAAGCTATCTATAAAATGGGATAACATTGGATGTCCCATTTCCCTGATGCATGTGATAAAGCTGTCTTGGAAACGTGAAAGTATTTTCTGAATCTGAGCTCAGAGGAGCAAGGGCAAAGCCCTACAGCAAATCATTGGATTTGGCTGTTGTTCTGTGTGCAGTCCTGAGCACTCCAGCCCACCTGTACCTTAGTGGGCCCAGAATTTCCTTTTAAAATCAACCCTTGCCTTCACTTTGCTTCTCCCCCACTGAAGATGGTTTTGATTCAGAATGTCCGCAGGCACCTTATACTTGCCCGTTTGAGGCACTCGCCCACGTGGGCTCTGTCGACACAGGATCAGAAGGAAGCAAAACTAGTCTTATAGTAAGAGGAGATCCTTACAACTGTGGCCTGAAGAGGAGACTCGGGTGTCTGAGCTCTCCTCTCCTGGGAAGGAAGTCAAAGCTGTTCATGTCAAGGGCCTTCCAGGCTTCCTATGATCCCAGCAAGGTAGAGGATGTGGGAAAGATTACATAGTACCTGAGCCACGATTTGTCTTAAAGAATTGTGTTTTTGGAAAAAACAAACAAAAAAACAAAAAAGCCCATTACTTATGGTTTTCCCCTCCAGAGTCTCAAACCACCTCTCCATAGGGAGAGAGACCAGATCTTTGAGTTCATTGGTGCTGAGAAATCCCAGGTGAGGAAACTCTTTCAACTACTGCAGGGCTCTGCATCTCTTAATCTTAGAGAGAGCCCTGAGAGACAATTGACCCTGACTTGGCCAAAGTCATGGCTGGGGCTTTCTGGCTGTAAGACTAGCTCACTGCCCACTATCCAACCTGGCTTCTCATAGCCAAGAGAAAGTCATTTTCTGTGCACTCTCAGGCCAGATCAGGGGAGGGATATAGACATTTGTTCTCAGCATCTCTTCCTTGAAGAGGGACACTATCATACGAAATTATACTTTGAAAGATGGCCTCCACTCCCTCTCTGCAGATGGTTTGGACTAGGTATCAAAGACTCACAGTGTTAATCCAGGCCCTGGGAGACCCCCTTCATTTGTTCTGAGACCATAGGAATGCTTCCTGAGACAAGCTAAGGAGATCCTTTCCCTTGATGAAATGAGCTCCCTCCATTCATTCCTAATCAATCAAGCAACTGACAAGCATTTATTAATCGCTTACTGTATCCTGGGCCCTGGAACTCCAAAGACGAAAATAAAAATAGCTAGCATTTCCCGAGCAGTGTGCTTTACAAATGATCTCAAATGAGCCTCACAACCCTATTCTCATATTATTATTAGAATCTCCATTTTATAGATGAGGGTACTGAGGCAGACAAGGTTAAATGACTTGCTCAGAGTCACATAACTAGTAAGCACCCGAGGCTGGCTTTGAACTCAGTTCTTCCTGATTCCAGGGCTGGTGCTGTACTTATTATTCCAGCTAGAGGCTTCCCTCAAGCAGCTTATGATCTATCAAGGGATTGGTAGAGGAGAGGTGGAGACTACATGTACATATATAGGTACATAAAAAAGAGAGAGAAAATAGATTTTGGAGTTTTGTGACAACATTGAAAAACTAGAAGAAGTGACTGTAAGAGGGAGGTTTCTAGTATCTGTGAGCATCAGGAAAGGCTTCCTCTGAATGGTGGCATTTCTACTGAACTTGGAAAGAAACTAGGGTTTCTTTGAGGTGGAGAATAGAGAGAAGAGCGGTTGTTCTAGACATGGGGAGTGTCAAGAGGAGAAATGGAATGCTGCATATGGGAAACAGGAAGCAGGTCATCTTGATTGGACTTAACCTCATGAATCTCAGTTTCCTCATCTGTAAAATGAAAGGGTTAGAGGAGAAAGCCTTCAAGGCCCATCGAGCTCTAGATCTCTGATCCTATGATGAAGTCACAGAGGAGGGAGAGAGGAAGGGGCTTGGAGACACTGCATCCCAGGCCCCTGTTTTCTCTTTGGAACAACAAACAGGGTCATGGAGCAGTACGGGGAAACCAAAGGGGGACACTGGTCTTGTGTGCATTATGACCTCAAGGATATCTCTTATGTGCCACAAAGACATGGCTTTGATTGGGAAACAGTTTTGGAGCTTTGGATGTCTTAAATTCTAGAACTTCCAAAGAATGAGTAATGTTTTTAAGCAAATCCCATCTATCCAAACATATTCATATATCCTTGGGCTAATAATGTGAGATGGGGGATGGTGGTTGGGAAGAGTAGGTTAGAGCCATGAGGTCAGTTGATAAGACTATTGACAAGACTCCAGGACTTGTGCTGGACAGTGCCTGGTACATAGTGGATAGCTACTTATTGATTGCATTTTGATCTCTTGAAGGAGTCATTGACAGTTTTAAATACTCCAGAGTTCCCGTTTCTCTTGACCTGAAACCTTGAGATGAGTTTGTGTATTCTTTAGCTTCTTGGCAAGGTCAGATGAATCTCCTGCTTGGGTTTCTATAGCCTGGTCTTTCCAGTTTTCTGTTGTTTTCCCAGTTTTTCCCAGTTTGCTAGTTGCGTGCTCTATCTCCAAAGCCCCATCTGGTTAAGATAAGAAGCAATTTTGCTTTCATGCTTCCCTGGAAGATCTAAGACTCCAGCCAGTGTTAATGGCCCCATTGCTGCAGGCAGGGTTTATGGTAGGGCTGAGGACTGGCAGTAGGTTTCTTCAAAGCCTGCACAATCCATTGCTCCAGGACTCATTGATGGGCAGGAGTTTGAGGTGACTGTGTTGTTGGGGAGCAGGGAATGGGTGTCTAAACTCTTAGCCATGAAAGACTAGCACAGCTGAAGGTGAGCAGAATGAGTAGTCTACAGCAGGTGGTGGGGCTGGAGCCTTTGTTTTGTTGGTCCATCCTTCATTGAAATGAGCCCATTGAATCTGAGTAGCTTGAGCCATCTGGGTTTTGTTTCTATGGCTCTTCTGTCTGACTAAAGTGATATTTGGAGGGGGCATCTGGGTAGCTCAGTGGATTGAGAGCCAGGCCTAGAGACGGGAGGTCCTAGGTTCAAATCCGGCCTCAGACACTTCCCGGCTGTGTGACCCTGGGCAAGTAACTTGACCCCCATTGCCTAGCTTTTAGGACTCTTCTGCCTTGGAGCCAATACACAGTATTGACTCCAAGACAGAAGGTAAGGGTTTTAATTAAAAAAATAAAGTGATATTTGGAGGATGACATGAATACCCTTGGCTGGAGGCCTCCTGTCTTTTTTAGGACTCCTTTGAAAAGTTGAACTCAAAGACAATCTGACCTTGAGGATGGCTAAGACTTCAGCAAAGTCTATGAAGACATGGCATAGCCCACCTTTGAGGCTTATTGTAACCCTCCTTGTATCAGAGCTTAGATCTTCTTGTGGTGTCATTTCCAAGTATTCACAGACACAGAAAATCTCAGAAAACCTCTAGTCTAACTCATAACAAGTTGAGAATTCCCCCTTTAAGACCTCCCAAGTCTTCATGGAGTCTTTCCTAGAAGGCCTTCAGTGATGGAGAGCCTGCTGTCTTCCAACGTAGTCAATTCTATTTTGGGTAAATTTAAAAAAAATCACTATTAGGAACATTTTTTCAGTGGATAGAGAGCCATTTTCAATGACACGAGGCCTCATGCAGCCGCATACAGAGAAATATGGGGTCACATGCCAAGGATGAAACATTTGCTGTAGTGTAATATAGAGTAGACACTTTTCTGGAGGTCTGTAGGCCAAAACAACTGTCATTAAGCAGGTAAGTTAAATAATTAGTTTTTGGTTTATTAAATACAGTTTTATGTTAAAATTATACATTTTTGTTATTTAAACTATAAATATAGCAAAATTATGGTTTTTTTCTCAAAGTGACATACCACCTGACTTATGCTCGTTTTTTTGGTGAAATTTAACACACCAAGCTCAAAAGGTTGCCCATCACTGCTCTGGTCTCTAGACCTGGCTCTCTCTATCCACTGAGCCACCTAGCTCAAACCATTTTAATGAATTTTTCTGGTCCATGATATCTGGTAGATCTGAAGATATTCTTGTTTTTAAAAATCTAGGGGAAATATGAGTTAAGAAGACCTTAAGAGAAAATCTTTATCACCATCATGAAAAAGGCGATGGATTTATTTCTGGTAACTTTAGAATGGAAATGTGGATATTACTGAGGAAAATATTCTCTTTAATCTGTGAGTTACTGAGACCATCAGTTGAATTATTGCTAGCTACTGATCATCTTGGCCCATTCAGAAGTTGGGTCTGTTACCCAAAGTGATAAATCTCTTAAATTGAGATGCTATTAATTATTATTCCTGTGCTTTTTTTTGGTATAAGGAGCTCTTGGTGGGGAATTTCCTTTACCAAATGCTATTCAGTATATTTTCCACACTATAGTCTGAGAGTGTTGCCTAGGAGCAATATTATTATTATTATTATTAATTATTTTTATTAGCAGCATTAACTAATAATAACATTAATAGTAACTAAGATTGTAGTCTTAGAGTTTTGTGTAAAGGAGTATTATTATTATTGTTGTTATTAGTAGTAGTAATAGCAGAATTAACAGTGGTAATAGTAATAGCAATAGTAGCAGTAGTAGTAGTATCATTTATATGAGAAAAGTAAGTTCTTTAGGATTCTTGGGGCATGTTTCCTGTTGCAACAAAGGATACTTTTGTCTGAACCTGTTTTACCAACATGGGTAAGTTGAGGCTGCAGATATGGAAGATCAAACTTGTGACCATCATAATATGTCAGTACAGAGTAGGAGCATAAAATTCTCTAAAAGACCAAAGGTTTGAGGAAGGAGGTTGAGTGAGACAAATGTCCACTTTGTTGCCATTTTCTGAATTTCACCATCCCTTTATTTAATACCATCATTCCCAAGCTGAACCACCACTCCTGCATCCAAGAAATCCAATTTCATCATTTTATTTGACTTACCCTTAGTTCATTCTTTGATTTCTGCTCTTCCACTCACACCTGAGAAATTCAATTTCTAAACTTGACCTAGTCTGGTTTACACTCTATTGGTTCTTGACTCAAGCACTGACTGTTCTTCTTTCCCTGGGGGGCCTTGCCCTCATCATAGGCAATATGAAAGAAACATATCACAAACTCGAGCTGGGTAGCTATCACTGGGGCTAGAAATGGTGGTTTCCTTGCCCTTTTCTAAGAAATCATTCAATTTAGGGACTCTCTTTTTCCCCAGTTTCTGGAGAAAAAATATTGGGGTTATTCTGCTTAGCTGTTGACCAAGGTTGGACTGCATTTAGTTCCATTTGTTAACAAGCTACAGAGTTACTAGGGAGTGAAAGTGGGCATATTAGAAGTAGTGTTATTCAATAACAGCAATATTGGATGATGATTATCTGTGAAAACTTGGCTACTTTCAGCAATGCAATGATCTGGGATAATCCTGAAGGACTTATGACTGGGAATGCTATCCACCTCCAGAGAAAGAACCATTGGAGTCGTCTTTCACATCAGCGTATCTTTGGTTTTATTTTGGGTTTTGGTTATATATGAGTGTGCTCTTATAACAGTGACCAATATGGAAATGTGTTTTGCATGACAATAAAAATTAAGAAAAAGGAAGCATTGTTATTATTATTATTATTATTTTATGTGGAGGCAGGAAAGAGGGGCCTCATATCTTCCTTTACCTAGTTGACTTCATCTTTAAACTGGCCTCCATTCATTACAAAATGAATAGTTGTATTCAGTTTCCTTGTGCTTACATGTTTTAATTCTCCTGCTAAACATACTGTAGAGTAAAATAAAGTTGCCTTTCTCTATTGCTCTGTAGTTAATTATAGATTAATAAGCCCTTGCCTCACCTCCCAAGATCTGGAATTACTGCCCTCTTTTTTCCCATTCCAACACTATATATATTGGTAGGTGACTGATTGCATTTAGAGCTCACTTGGTTCACAGAAGAAAGATATGAATCAGGAACTCTTATCTTACTATGTTTTATAACAGTGCTTCTCTATCTGATCTGTACCACGAGTTTGTGGACTATGATCCTTTTGCCATGGAATGTGTCATGTGTTGATGGTCATGAAAGCTGTAATCTTTTCTCCTTCATGGATGAGCCATAGTGCTACCCCAGTCGAACAAGACCTGTGAATCCTTTTTGGTTCCAGAGTCTTGGACTGTTTGATTTTGAAGGGAGATTGTCCTCAAAAATGGGAGTTCTTGGAAATTGATAAATGAGAGTAAACATTCCACTTTTCTTCTAGATCCATAAGGGATTATGGTGCTTCTAAGGGGAATTCTTCCTAGGGAAGGAATCTTCTCAGGGAAAGATCAGAGATCTAGAACTGGAAAGAAACTTAGCTATTATTATCCACATTTTACATGAGGAAACTGAAGCATAAAATGGTCAAGTGAATTGCCCAGGATCACATAGCTAATAAGGGTCTGAGGCTGGATTTGAACTCAGGTCTTCCTAACTCCAGGTCCAATGATCTATCCATCGTGTTTACAAAATAATAATCTTGTCCAAAACACATCTGTACAAGAATCCCTTCTTAATAGAATCTAAGAAGGGTATGTCTGGCTCTTGTTTGATGAAGGCAACTTCACCCCATTAAGGCATCTTATTCTACCTTTGAAGTTTTAAGCATGTCTTTACAACTTTCACCCGTTATTCCTTGTTCTACCTTCTGGACCCACACAGGACAAAGAGCATGATAGTTTCCAAATTTTGAATCAATTAGTCAACAAATATTCATTATGGACCTACTATGTGTCAGGTACTATATGCTAAGTGGTGGAGACTTGAAGAGGGCAATTCTACATCTTCTGGGTCTCTTCTTCTCCAAACTAAAGATACCCAATTTCTTTTCCTGATTCTCATGTATCCTGAATTGGAGGTGAATGCTTCCCAGTTTGTCAATGTCATTCCTAAATAATGTAGCCACAACTGACAGAACTCCTCAGGATACTGTCTGACAAGGGCAGAGTACAGAGAGAGAGAGGATCCTTTCTTATTCCTGGAAAGACCAAAGGGACACATACCAAACAAGTCCTGGAATCAATGATACCCAGAATGCTGATTGAAAGTTAGCAGATCTTCGGTGAAGGAAAGTATGTGAAGCCTGGAGAAAATATTTGATTAAAAGAAGTGATGAGAAAAGAATAAAAGAGAAGGGGTGAGGGAGGCATGTGATCATTGTTTTCAAATATTGAAAGGATTTTCATGTGAAAAGGGAATTAGATGGTCCTGCCCAAGAGCAATTGGTAAAAATTACAAAGAGAGAAACTGAGCCTTGAAGTAAAAGAAAATCATTCTAACATATAGGAAGTAGAAAGAGGGGGCCTCCTGAGGAGGTGATGATGACTTCTCGATCGTTGCGGGTCTTAGACAATGTTTGGATGACATTTTGTTAGAGATGCTATAGTGAAGATTCCTGTTCAGAGGTGGGATAGATGGTCCCTGAAGTCCCTTCTCATACTGAGATTTGAGATTCTATAATTTACCTATTTCCCCTGTTGCATATCTTGTGTGTGTGTGTGTGCTAAAATCTCAAGGTTGCTATTAACCCCGTCAACATGACTGGTAGAGCACATCAGTTCTCTGATATTATTAAATGGTCTGCGTGGGTACTCTTGGTATGAAACCTTCTAAGGGTCATGTCTTCTTCAAACCTCTACTGATGCTTTTTTTTATAATATATATTTTTCTGCTCCTAGTGCCTTGCCCACTCATGATATAACACATTTGTCTTCAGAAGGGAATGTGACTCAGAGCTTATGCCACCAA
>NC_058136.1:76916104-76934130 GCF_016433145.1 Gracilinanus agilis | reverse complement strand
GAGGACTCAGCTCAGTGCGATTGGGGAAGGAGGCATAGTTGGGGGGGGGGGGAGAGAGAGACAAGCATGAGATGTTTCATTGAACCTAATTGGTGATAGTCCAGTTAAGTATATCAGCTGCGGAGGACATAGTGTCCTCTCCTAATCCATCAGTTCAGTAAGTATTTATTACTATGTACCATGTGATGGACCCAGGGCTGGGGATACAAGGACAAAAATGAAACAGTTCCTGCTCTTGGGGCGCTTATAGTCTATCAGAGGAGACTATCTACCCAACACATATATATGTATGTATATTGATACACATAAAATAAATACAAGATAATTTTGGGGGGAGGGACAAACTTGTGACCTCTGATCTTCGCAAGGTGAACATTCTCTTCTAATTCATCTATAGAAGGAGAGGGGGCTCGAATGTCCTCTGGATCTATGCCACACCAACTTCTGAAGAAGACAGTCCGCTCCCTCCCCAGCTGGGCATTTGTTGCCTCAGCATAAGGTAGAGGCTGTGACCTAGCCTGATGCCCAGAAGTAAACACACTGGGGGGCAGAATGGGCCATTTGGGAACAGGTGAGAAATGCCTGGGATGGGATGATGAATCAGTAGCAGGGACTTGTCCCAACAGCCCCTGCAGCAATTGGTGGCCATGGGGCCAGGATTCAGCCTGTTTCATTAGATTTAGTCAGTGCTGCAAACCCTCTTCACTGCCTCAGGGCTGCTTTTTGGAGTCACCTCCCTGGGGGAAATCTCTCCAGCTCATCCTTAGCAGAATGTTCCAAGCTCTCCTCCTGGAAACAGGCCATTTGTTCTCTGACTTGTAAGATGGATGATTATTTTATTATTATTATCATCGTCATTTTTGTTTTCTAAGAGGGGCCACACATTAAGTTGTAGTCCTGATCCTGCTTCATTCTATGCCTCATTCTGTGTGCAAAAGATCCTGAGTGAGCCTCTCTGGGCACGTGCCTTCTGGGTTCAAATCTTGGCAGGCAGAAGGAATCTGCTGGGCAGGTTTAGGAAAGAGATTGGACTGGATCAGCCTCAGATGATTGTGTTTGTCAGCTTTGGAGAAGCTGAAGTTTCAGGGCCTTAAGCTACTTGGGATCTCTCTGAGCAGTCTTGTTTCAGCACCTCCTGGGATTGCTGCTTCCTGGTAGCCCTGTAAGCCAACAAGTATTTATTTTTTAAAATGCCTACTGTGTGCCAGGCAGAGAGGCAGATTAATGTGGTGAATAGAAAAACACTGTACCTTTGGGGGGGGGGAAGTCACTGGCTCTAAAGTAGGAGTCATTTGTTTTGGTATAATGGCATCCTTTGGCAGTCTGGTGATAGCTATGGACCCCTCTTCATAATAAGGTTTTGTTGCCTACAAGCATATTTGACAAAAATGCTCAATATCAGTTAGAGGTTAGTGAAAACAGGGATGGATTTTTTCCCGTCTAAATTCACATGGACCCCAGATTATGAACTCCTGCCCTAAACATAGCAGACCCGAGTTCAAATTCTGCCTCTGATCCTTGTAACCTTCATGTCTGTGGTCATGGCAATCACTTCCTTTGGCTTTATCTATAAAATGAGGGGACTTAGAGTTTGAAGTCCCCTCAGATCTTAAATCTATGGTCATAGGATCCTGTGATAGAAGGCTAGACATGGATTGAAGATATCCTGAGTTTGTGTCCTACTTCTGACATATTGGCTGAATGACCCCTGAGCAAGTCCCTTAAGTCCTCAGTGGGCCAGATAATTCTCTTAAGAGAAAGCAGCAATCTGTGTTGGTAGAGGATGTTTCCTCTTTGAGAGGTCCCTATGATAATCAGGTCATGGATGCGGGCTCTTAAAATGGGACTAGCCCTGGCTTAAGTAGTGAGGTGACAAAGACAAAGATGGCAACCCCTGCTCTTACGGGATTATGTTTTATTGAACGTAGACTTTATCTCCAGGAAAAAGAGACCATGTAGCATGTGGAGTTAGTTTCTATTTTGTGGATGGATGAGAATGTATTATTTATGATTCCGTCTTCTTGTAAGCAGGTGGTTAGTGCCCTGTGGAGGCCACTGTGGCCTAATACTACAGGATGGTGATGTGGGCAGGTACCCAACTGATAAGCATTCATGACTAATGAATGGATGGTCTCATCCCCAAAGTTGGTGGGAAGAGACAAGGCAAAAGGTCCATCTCTAATTACCTGCAGTGAAGGGGGAAAGCAAGGAAGCAGTCACGTATTCCTGACTTGACTCAAAACAGACTGACCTTTGGGGAAACATTCTGATCCATTTATTATCTCTTGATTATGATCCCTTCTGCAAAGGTTTTTTTTCTCACTTTTCCCCTTTAATAATATCCATATCCATTGTGGGACCCACGAAGAAGGAAGTGATGGCAAGTTATAAAGTGTTAGCAGAAGGCCGTTGGGAACTTTGGTGTTATGGAAATAGCATGCATCTAGAATATGAAAATCTGGGTTCAGATGCTGGCTGTGCAGCTTACTTTGAGTAAAGTAAATTCATTAACATTCATCCATTAAGATGAGTCTAATTTTGGGTGGGAGCAGGTTCTCACACCTATGAAATCATAGATCCTTGACACTGATTTACTGACCTTAAATAACCCTTCTCTGCACCTCAGTTTTCTCATCTATAAAATGTCGAGTTTATTTGGATGTTTTCCAGAGTTTTTGTTCTAGTTCGAAAGCTGATGAACAACCAAATTGAAACAGAAAACTGCAAAGGGCCATGTGTCCATTCATCCATCCGTCCATCCAACTATCTATCCATTCATTCGGTCATGAATTCATGCATCCATTCATTCAACAAATATTTATTGAATGTGTAGCCAGAGGGATATCCCTGTGCTATATTTTGGAGATACGAAGAAATGTTGCCTACAGTACTTGTTCTATAACGACCCCTTGGTATAGCTAAAGAAATTAGAAAGAAGTTTATTGGCTAGCACTCTGATTGGAGAGGGTGGTGATTGGAGAGTGCCTCCCAAATCCCCCATTTAAGGAGGGAGTCTGGTATCGATTGATAAACAGCATTGACAGGGTCATTTTCTTCATCTCCCAGCCAGCTTCAAGAATGCATCTTGCCCCTGAACTCTCACCCCTGCTTTTCACTTCTATTGACATGTAGTCTTCCCCATTAGTTCTCTAAGTTTCTAGAGGCCTAAGACCTGTCTTCTTTCCCTTTCTTTGAGACCCGAGCACTAGTACAGTGCCAGCACATAGTAGATACTTAATAAATGTTTATTGATTGAAAGCTTTGCCATGGGAAATGCAGGGAACAGATGGGTCTTTCCTGGCACCCTGCAAAGCCATCTATTCCAATGATCCTTGAGGCTGACTCTGTAGGCTTTAAAACAAGCGATAGAATTCTGGTCTGGGTGGCCACTTGGCTCTCTTTGCTTCTTTTTTTTTAAAGAGGGGGTGGTGACCTCCTAGATGGCCTCTCAGGCCCCTTCTGAATCTACAATCTTGTATTCCTAATCACCATTTAGAGAAGAACCATCCATCATTGGCAGTAAAGGGGTTGGGCTTTCCATAAATAAAAATTTATTGGCGAACTAATTTTCAGAGGGGAGAAGAGGGTGTGAAGCAGGTTGGAATCACAGCCCTAGTTCCTCTAGCTTTCCTATTGAGGGAGGGAAGGAGTCATAGAATCTATGGTTGACAGGATTCTTTTATTCTAGATTGAGTCATTCCCTGGGCCTAGTGTGGGTGTAAGGGGCCCCAGAGGCTGATGATGGAGTTCAGGAGTCTGACAAACTGCTCTTGGTCCAGGGCTGTCTCTCCCTGTCATCGTCCCAGGCATCCCTGCAGAAGACACTGTACTGGCCATTATAACCTACCTGGTGTAGCAAATTTGTCTCTCTCCCTCTCCCCTGGTTTCTCTCTCCTCTCTTGGGCTGGAAGGGACCTGAGAGCCCATCTAGGAAAATGCTCTCATTTTTGCCTCTGAGAAAGCTGAGACCTGAAGAGATGAAGTGATTTTCCCCAAATCATGCAGGAAGTAAATCTGTAAACCAGGTCTTTTGGTGACACCAAAATGGATGCCACTTAAGTAAAACTCCACTCTCCTGGACTAGGGAGCATCTTCTCCTCTTAGATACCCACGTCCTCATCTGAACCTTGGGAGCAGTCTGGTGGTTTACTAGTGCCACCCCCCTAGACACAGCAGAAAGAGGCAAGGGCTGCCAATCCTTACTATCTTTTTGGCATCAATTTCCTCATCTTTAAAATGAAGGAGTTGGACCACATGGCCTCTGAGTTCCCTTCCCTGAGATCCTGAGATCTATTATCCTATAGAAGAGTTGGTCTTAGAACACTAGATAAACATTTTATGCCTGTACGGTACTTACATTGAGGTCAGGTGGCTCAGAGGATGGACTGAAACTGGCATGAGGAAGACTTACTTTCCACTCCCCTCTCAGACATTTACTAGTTGTGTGACCTCAGGAAAACCTTAGCTTTCCTCTCTTGGCCTCAGTTTCCTCACCTGTAAAATGGGGTCATGGATACACATAGTTCTTAATTCATAGGATTGTTGAGGATCAAAGAAAGTAATAAATGAAAAGCATTTAGAAAATCTAAAAGCAGCATATAAAGGTCAGTTATTCAATCAGTCATATAGCAAGTATTTACTAAACCCTTACTGGAAAGGAGCTTGTGTATTTTTGGTTGATGGAATGACAATGATGACAATGATGATGGTGATGATGATCCTGGAGGGCTGGTTGGGAATTTGGCTGCTTAATAAATCTTTTAGTGGGCTGCTGTCTATTTTTATTTTATTTTTCTAAAAGTCTTTCTTTCTTGGAATTGAGACTAAGTATTGGTTCCAAGGCAGGAGAGTGGTAAGGGCTAGGCAAGGGGGTTGAAGTGACTTGTCCAGCTAGGAAGTGTCTGAGGTTAGATTTGAACCCAGGACCTCCCATCTCTAGGACTGGATCTCTGTCCACTGAACCACCTGCCTACCTCTGCTGTCTATTTTTAAAGCTCTAAATAAGTTCTGACTGTTTCCCTTTAAGGTATGAGGCCCAATTGAGTCCCTTTGTTAGTGTGCTATGGAGGAGAGAATAATGGCTTTGGAGATTGGTGATCTGGGTTCAATCTCTGGCTTTGCTAGCTAGACGACCTTGGGCAAGCTATCTATAAAATGGGATCACATTGGATGTCCCATTTCCCTGATGCATGTGATAAAGCTGTCTTGGAAACATGAAACTATTTTCTGAATCTGAGCTCAGAGGAGCAAGGGCAAAGCCCTACAGCAAATCATTGGATTTGGCTGTTGTTCTGTGTGCAGTCCTGAGCACTCCAGGCCACCTGTACCTTAGTGGGCCCAGAATTTCCTTTTAAAATCAACCCTAGCCTTCACTTTGCTTCTCCCCCACTGAAGATGGTTTTGATTCAGAAAGTCCGCAGGCACGTTATACTTGCCCGTTTGAGTCACTCGCCCACGTGGGTTCTGTCTACACAGGATCAGAAGGAAGCAAAACTATTCTTATAGTAAGAGGAGATCCTCACAACTGTGGCCTGAAGAGGAGACTCGGGCGTCTGAGCTCTCCTCTCCTGGGAAGGAAATCAAAGCTGTGCATCTCAAGGGCCTTCCAGGCTTCCTGTGGTCCCAGCAAAGTGGAGGACGTGGGAAAGATTACATAGTACCTGAGCCACGACTTGTCTTAAAGAATTGTGTTTTTGGAAAAAACACACAAAAAAACAACTTATGGTTTTCCCCTCCGGAATCTCAAACCACCTCTCCATAGGGAGAGAGTACCAGATCTTTGAGTTCATTGGTGCTGAGAACTCCCAGGTGAGGAAACTCTTTCAACTACTGCAGAGCTCTGCATCTCTTAATCTTAGAGAGAGCCCTGAGAGACAATTGACCCTGACTTGGCCAAAGTCATGGCTGGGTCTTTCTGGCTGTAAGACTAGCTCACTGCCCACTATCCCACCTGGCTTCTCATAGCCAAGAGAAAGTCATTTTCTGTGCACTCTCAGGCCGGATCAGTGGAGGGATATAGACATTGTTCTCAGCATCTCTTCCTTGAAGAGGGATACTATCGTATGAAATCATACTTTGAAAGATGGCCTCCACTCACTCTCTGAAGATGGTTTGGACTAGGTATCAAAGACTCACAGTGTTAATCCAGGCCCTGGGAGACCCCCTTCATTTGTTCTGAGACCATAGGAATGCTTCCTGAGACAAGCTAAGGAGATCCTTTCCCTTGATGAAATGAGCTCCCTCCATTCATTCCTAATCAATCAAGCAACTGACAGGCATTTATTAATCGCTTACTGTATCCTGGGCCCTGGAACTCCAAAGACGAAAATAAAAATAGCTAGCATTTCCCGAGCAGTGTGCTTTACAAATGATCTCAAATGAGCCTCACAACCCTATTCTCATATTATTATTAGAATCTCCATTTTATAGATGAGGATACTGAGGCAGACAAGGTTAAATGACTTGCTCAGAGCCACATAACTAGTAAGCACCCGAGGCTGGCTTTGAACTCAGTTCTTCCTGATTCCAGGGCTGGTGCTGTACTTATTATTTCAGCTAGAGGCTTCCCTCAAGCAGCTTATGGTCTATCAAGGGATTGGTAGAGGAGAGGTGGAGACTACATGTACATATATAGGTACATAAAAAAGAGAGAGAAAATAGATTTTGGAGTTTTGTGACAATATTGAAAAACTAGAAGAAGTGACTGTGAGAGGGAGGTTTCTAGTATCTGGGAACATCAGGAAAGGATTCCTCTGAAAGGTGGCATTTCTACTGAACTTGGAAAGAAACTAGGGTTTCTTTGAGGTGGAGGATAGAGAGAAGAGCGGTTGTTCTAGACATGGGGAGTGTCAAGAGGAGAAATGGAATGCTGCATATGGGAAACAGGAAGCAGGTCCTCTTGATTGGACTTGACCTCATGAGTCTCAGTTTCCTCATCTGTAAAATGAAAGGGTTAGAGGAGAAAGCCTTCAAGGCCCCATCGAGCTCTAGATCTCTGATCCTATGATGAAGTCACAGAGGAGGGAGAGAGCTCCCGTTTCTCTTGATCTGAAACCTTGAGATGCGTTTGTGTATTCTTTAGCTTCTTGGCAAGGTCAGATGAATCTCCTGCTTTGGATTTCTATAGCCTGGTCTTTCCAGTTTTCTGTTGTTTTCCCAGTTTTTCCCAGTTTGCTAGTTGTGTGCTCTATCTCCAAAGCCCCATCTGGTTAACATAAGAAGCAATTTTGCTTTCATGCTTCCCTGGAAGATCTAAGACTCCAGCCAGTGTTAATGGCCCCATTGCTGCAGGCAGGGTTTATGGTGGGGCTGGAGGACTGACAGTAGGTTTCTTCAAAGCCTGCACACTCCATTGCCCCAGGACACATTAATGGGCAGGAGTTTGAGGTGACTGTGTTGTTGGGGAGCAGGGAATGGGTGTCTAAACTCTTAGCCATGAAAGACTGGCACAGCTGAAGGTGAGCAGAATGAGTAGTCTACAGCAGGTGGGGAGGCTGGAGCCTTTGTTTTGTTGGTCCATCCTTCATTGAAATGAGCCCATTGAATCTGAGTAGCTTGAGCCATCTGGGTTTTGTTTCTATGGCTCTTCTGTCTGACTAAAGTGATATTTGGAGGGGGCATCTGGGTAGCTCAGTGGATTGAGAGCCAGGCCTAGATATGGGAGGTCCTAGGTTCAAATCTGGCCTCAAAGACACTTCCCAGCTGTGTGACCCTGGGCAAGTCACTTGACCCCCCTTGCCTAGCTTTTAGGACTCTTCTGCCTTGAAGCCAATAGACGGTATTTACTCCAAGACAGAAGGTAAGGGTTTTAATTTGAAAAAATAAAAAGTAATAAGGTGATGTTTGGAGGATGACATGAATACCCTTGGCTGGAGGCCTCCTGTCTTTTGTAGGACTCCTTTGAAAAGTTGAACTCAAAGACAGTCTGACCTTGAGGATGGCTAAGACTTCAGCAAAGTCTATGAAGACATGGCATAGCCCACCTTTGAGGCTTATTGTAACCCTCCTTGTATCAGAGCTTAGATCTTCTTGTGGTGTCATTTCCTGGTATTTACAGACACAGAAAATCTCAGAAAACCTCTAGTCTAACTCATAACAAGTTGAGAATTCCCCCTTTAAAACCTCCCAAGTCTTCATGGAGTCTTTCCTTGAAGGCCTTCAGTGAAGGAGAGCCTGCTGTCTTCCAATGTAGACAATTCCATTTTGGGTATATTAAAAAAAATCAGTATTAGGAACATTTTTTCAGTGGATAGAGAGAGCCGTTTTCAATGACACGAGGCCTCATGCAGCCGCATACAGAGAAATATGGGGTCACATGCCAAAGATGAAACATTTGCTGTAGTGTAGACACTGTTCTGGAGGTCTGTAGGCCAAAACAACTGTCATTAAGCAGGTAAGTTAAATAATTAGTTTTTGGTTTATTAAATACAGTTTTATATTAAAATTATACATTTTTGTTATTTAAACTATAAATATAGCAAAATTATAGTTTTTTTTCTCAAAGTGACACACCACCTGAGTTATGTTCAGTTTTTTGTCGAAATTTGACACACCAAGCTCAAAAGGTTGCCCATCACTGCTCTAGTCTCTAGACCTGGCTCTCTCTATCCACTGAGCCACCTAGCTGCCCTGTGAAGCAAACCATTTTAATGACTTTTTCTGGTCCATGATATGTGGTAGATCTAATGATATTCTTGATTTTAAAAATCTAGGGTAAATATGAGTAAGAAGACCTTAAGAGAAAATCTTTATCACCATGATGAAAAAGACAATGGATTTATTTCTGGTAACTTTAGAATGGAAATGTGGATATTACTGAGGAAAATATTCTCTTTAATCTGTGAGTTACTGAGACCATAAATTGGATTATTGCTAGCTACTGATCCTCTTGGCCCATTCAGAAGTTGGGTCTATTACTCAAAGTGATAAATCTCTTTAATTGAGATGCTATTAATTATTATTCCTGTGCTTTTTTTTTTAGTATAAGGAGCTCTTGGTGGGGAATTTCCTTTACCAAATGCTATTCAGTATATTTTCCACACTATAGTCTGAGAGTGTTGCCTAGGAGCAATATTATTATTATTATTAGCAGCATTAACTAATAATAACATTAATAGTAAATAAGATCCTAGTCTTAGAGTTTTGTATAAAGGAGTATTATTATTATTGTTGTTATTAGTAGTAGTTCTAGCAGAATTAACAGTGGTATTGTATTGGGGCTGGGGGCTTGGGCTTGTGGCAGGTACTGATCATTTAGAATCTCCTTCTCTACCTGGGGTGGCCTCAGGAGAGAAAGTGTGCTTGTGGGATGATGGCTTCAGTTCAGGATTTTTGTTCTGTTACTTCCTGAGTCCTTATTTTTTCCAGATTTTATAATCCATAGCCAAGTGTGATCCCTATCCCCCTGACACAGCCCAATCTGTGATTGACCTCAAGTGATCTGACCAAGGGCCCCAGAAATTCTGCCACTAGAAGCAGACATTTTTAGTTCTTACAATCCCCAGCTTTCTGCCCCCACCAGCTTACTTCCCTTGCCTTCCATGCTTTGAAAGAACAGCCAAGGTCTCCACACTCCTGTGAGTAACTACAGCCAGCAGGGCCCAACAACTCTCAGCAATGACATTCACCTGGTGTGCATGGACTCCCAAAGTCCTCCTCTGGTCAGAAGTTTCTCATTTCATCTTTCTTTCCCTCATTATTCATTTCTCTCTCTGTCACTTTCTCTGTTTCTGTTTCTCTCTTAACCTCTCTCCCTTTCTCCCTCTCTTTCTCCTCCTTTCTCTGTCATTATCTCTCTCTACCTCTCCCTCTAACTCCCCTCTCTTACTCTCCCTCTTATACTTTGAGGTGGCCTCCTTGTAATTTTACTCTCTCACCTTGGCCATAAGGATAGGTTCAACTCCCATACTTGGCCCTCACATCGAGTAATTTGACACCAGACACAAAATCTCTCCTTTTATGGGCCAGATCCTAATAACTGGGTTCTGGCCACTTCTTTCATCTTTGCCTTGGATGGCTTGGTGGGGGTACAAAGGTAGTGGGTGACAAATGCAAGTACCATGGAATGAAGAACATCAGATAGAGTAGAAGCAGGCTAGATTTCATCAAAGACTGCCTCAGGTCTTTTCTCTTGCTCAGTTTCCTCTCTCCTTGGGTAAAAGCTTCTCTGTTGGGCTAGAAAGAAAAGATAGCAGAATTGTGGCTTTAACTGTACATGTACAAACTCTTAACACCCTGGGAGCATGAGACTTCTGATCTGGAAGGGGCCATCAGAACTCTAACCCCCTTGGTTTATGGATAGAGAAACTGAGGTTTGGGCAGAGATGGTGATCCATTGGTAGCTGAAGTTCAATGTGATGTGGATCACACATACATGCCAACTAATCTTTGTAGGGAGAAATTCTTATATGCTTAGTTTCTCTGGGTGGGTTTAAGTTTCTTTTGTTTAGAGTGCCATTTTAAGTGAGTACTGTGTAATTAGAATTTTGAACCCTAGGACTCTCTCCCAGCATACCACATTCGTTCTCACGTTATGGCCTTACGTTTTGGAGTTAAAGTTTTTGTGTGACCCCAGCCCTTGCTCTCTTTTCCCCCAAACGTGGCTGGGAAAGCTAGCTTTACTTATGCTTTTCTTTTGTCCTTTTATTTCTTCTGCTTCAAGTGATTATTAATAAATATTATAAAATATAATACTTGGAGTTATTGGATTTTAATTTAAATTTTAAAGTATCACGGTTTTCCTGGATTTGAATACTCAACACTTTATGTGACTTTGGTTAAGTTGCTGCCTCTCACCTCTACCAACAACAGAGGGGCTTAGGGTAGTCTTTTTCCTTCAAAGTGACAAAAGTTTGAGTGGAGGCTAAGTGGGTCCCAGTAGGTCTTCCCTCTTGCTCCCTCCCCAAACCTTTTGGATGAGTGTTAAGGAGGACATTCACCAGGACAATAATTTTGTAGTAGTCAGAGCTCCTCCAAGGCATAGTCCAACTATGCTCTTCCTCTGCCTCCAAGTTCGCTCTTGGCTGGCTCTAGTCTGCCCTGAGCTTCAGGATGGTGGGGGCTAAGACCAGCTTCTGTGAGGTCACTGGCTTTGTTACCAAACATTCCCTTGTTGCTGTGACAATGGGGCCCAAACAAACCTTACTCTCAGGCAGGTGAGGCTTTCCCCCCTTGGCACTGTACTTTTTAAAGAGGATACTTGTTAATTAGAGAATTGTGTAATTGGAAATCTTATGCGTTTGAACTACATTCCCCAGGAGCCCACTGACTTCCTGTCATTACATGCTATGTAGACAGGAGATAAATTGGGTGGTCTTCCCTGGCTAGGCCTCTTTCCTGGGTTGAAACTCCTCCCCGCACTAGACTAAGAGCACGGGGGCCCTTCTGGCCACATCTGTCAGGTCTGGGAGCCTGGGCAGCAGGGAGCACAGTAACCTGCTAAGAAGCCTCTGTTTGAGCAGCAAAACGGTTGGCTGCACACATAGGATGTCACACCAGGAAAAGGGACACTTCATCCCATTCCTAGAGCCTTCGGGAGGACCTGCTGCTCCTGCCTGCCTGACAATGCTCTCGCTTACAGCTCTGGGAGTCCAGCCCTCCTCTCCAACTCTCTCAGGCCCAAAGCCCGAGGCTGCACCTCAATGAAGTCCGGCTCTCCTAGGGACACCAGTTCTGCATAGGCTCAGAGTTAATCCACATTCCAAGCCTTCACCAGGGTCAGGCGATATACTGTGCATTGTTGCTGAAACACAGAAAAGGCCAGCTAAGCTTAGAGGAAAGAGCATGGAGAAAGCTGACTCCTGAGGCAGGGACCAGGCGAGGGCGGGGGCCCCCAACACTCTCAGGCTACCATTCCATCTGGCAATGCAGAAATCTCCTCTGGGAGGTTCCCCTAGAAAATCTTCTCAATTTAATGGATGGGGGCAGCCAGGTGGTTCAGTGGACAGAGAGCCAGGCTCAGAGATGGGACATCCTGGGTTCAAATCTGGCCTCAGACATTTCCTAGCTGGGTGACCCTGGGCAAGTCACTTAACCCCCACTGCCTAGCCCGTAGGGCTCTTGGGCTTTGGAACCAATACACAGAATTGGATTTTAAAAATAATGCACCAGGAGGGCAGCACAGCCTCTACTGAGAGAGCGCTGAGGCCCCGTCCCCTCCTCTCTCTCCTAGACTAAAGCATAAATAGCATCGCCAGGAACCAGCCCAGCAGAAGCCAGGCCCAACACAAGGCCCTGCCTGAGACAGCACACCGTGAGCGCGGCAGCCCTGAAGCATGTGAGGACAGGAGGGGGCCCTCATATCTTAGCTCTCTCTTACACCTCCTCCTCCACACATGTGATAGTGAGACAGGGAAAGGAAGGAGTCCCTGGCGCTGGCATCATGCAAACACCAAGGCCATTACTTCTCAAACCACTGGATACGATATTCAGGACTATTCTAGGAGGGCATCCAGTGCCAGAAAGTATGGATAGAAACAAGAAGCAGATGAGCAAACTGAGGCACGAATGAAGGTTCAAGGGCTTTGTAACTGAGCCTCAGACTCCAGGCACTGTCCAGGGCATCTTCCATTATGAAAGAAGGATCAACTCCCCACACCTGGCTCCAAACCAGGCAGTTTTCACCTTTTTTAGGTCAGGGAACCCTCTGGCAGTCTGGTGAAGCCAAGGGACCCCTTCTAACAATAATGGGACTTTTTGTTTGTTGTTTGTTTGTTTTTTTTGTTTTAAACAATCACCTTCCATCTTAGAATCAATCCTGTGTATTGGTTCCAAGGCAGAAGAGCAATAAGTATTGGGCAATGGGGATTAGAGGACTTACCCAGGGTCACATAGCTATGAAGCATCTGAGGCCAAATTTGAACCTTTCATCTCTGAGCCTGACTCTCAATCCACTGAGTCACTTTGCTGTCTACAATAACAGTATTAAATGCATAAAATAAATTATACAAAGGATTAAAAAGGAAACCAATTATATCCAAAATCAATTTAAAAAAACAAGTTCACAGACCCCAGGTAAAGAAGCGTACTCTACAACGGTTCTTATTTTGAAAATAAAAATGCTCATTTCTGAATGTCCTCTTCTCCCTGTTCCTTCAAGCAGATAACATTGTTCTATCACTGAGGAATGATGTTGAAGTCAATAGTTTTTGACCTTCTCCCCCCCGCCCCCCAAATCGCTTAGCTGAGCTGCTGGTGGAGTTCATCCACCAGCCAAGAAAGAGCTAAGTAATGGTCAGCATGGACAAGCAAAAGTCAGGACCCTGGACTCTGCACCACCTTGGGAGCTCCCCACCTGAACCACTGCCATCTCCTGACAGAGGACATGGTTACCGGGCATAGTCTGAGACAGACATTTTTGTGGATATGGGCAATGCAGTAATATCTAGTGATTGACTGTACACATCTGTAATAAGGGTTTGGGTTTTCTTTCTTTTTTGATGGGGATAGAGGAAGGGAAAAAAGGTAGGTTTTGGTTGATTGGAATTTTTAATCAATTATAATTAATTGGTTAAAAATATAAATCCAGCCAAGTGCCCAAGTCAAAGCATCCTCCAAGTTTACAGTTGGAAGGGTTCTCAGGGGCCATCTAATCTGAGGATTCCTACTCTAACATACCTGAGAAGTAGAGGGAGTCCCCCAAACTCCAGAGATGGCCCAGTCCACTTCTAGAGTGTCCTTCTGGACAGCTCTAACTGTTAGGAAGACTTTTCTGAAATCCAGCCCCCTTTTGCCTCATTGTCACTTCCTTCTGCCCTCCTCAACCAAAGAGAACAAATTGAATTCTTTCTTCTCATGTCAGCCCTTTTAAGGCTTGAGACCATGATCACACCAGAGCCTCATGGCTCTAAGGCCTGAAGTCACTTCTGTGGCCACAGAGGCCATAAGCACATTTTCCTCATCCCCATTGCTAGCTTTACAAAGGGTGGATGCTACGTCTTTAAAAGCACATTTTCCATTGTTATGAAATTATATTACATAATGAAATTACATTGTATGGATTGTTGAATTATATTATATTTTCCAATGTTATAAAAATGAGGAAATACCTTCTTTTACAAGTGAGGAACGGAGGCCTGAGAAGAAGGGATAACTTGAACCTGAGGATGTCTGCACTCCCTCACATGACACATCCTCAAGAAGACCCCTCAGAGCCCCAGAGTAAGGTCCCTGAACTGGAGATTTTTGTGCTAGTGTAGGCTAAAGGTATTGAACCTTTCCCTACCAAAAAATAAAAATGAGGGGGCAGCTGGGTAGCTCAGTGGAGTGAGAGTCAGGCCTAGAGACAGGAGGTCCTAGGTTCAAATCTGGCCTCAGCCACTTCCCAGCTGTGTGACCCTGGGCAGGTCACTTGACCCCCATTGCCCACCCTTACCACTCTTCCACCTATGAGACAATACACCGAAGTACAAGGGTTAAAAACAAAAAACAACAACAACAACAAAAAATAAAAATGATGTTGCCACCATAGAGCTAAGGGCAAGGGTAAGCAAGGGTAATATACCTCTGATGAATCAAATGGTTCAAATGAAAGCTTTGCATATGTTTCTTTTTCCACCCTCCTGACACTTGTGGGAACAGAAAAGTCAGCGAGCCCTCAGAAGTTCTAATTGCCATCCAGTGCTTAAGCCACTGGGCTAGTGGCCTCCCTCCAAATCCCTGTCCACCTCGTCTCAATGTGGCGAGGTCCAACCTCTCCACTCCTGAACTGCTCTCAGGTGAAGAAGCTGTTCCTTAGGCATTGCTGGAATTGGCAGTCCTGTTCCATCCTTCCATGGCCAAACAAAACAACAAAGCAACCTTACAACCAAGTTCCACCATGTCTTCCCTTCTCCACACTAAACATTTCCAGTTCCTTCAAAGTGTCTCTGTTGGAATAGCAGTGAAGCTTCTTGCCATCTTGGTCACCCTCTTGTGGATCCTCTCCAGCTTAATTTTTTTAAACCCTCACCTTCCATCTTAGAATCAATACTGTGTATTGGTTGCAAGGCAGAAAAGTGGTAAGGGTGAGGCAACAGAACTTAAATGACTTGCCCAGGGTCATACAGCTAGTGAGTCGTGTTTAGATTTGAATGCAGGACCTTCCATCTGAAGGTCTGGCTCTCGAACCACTGAACCATCTAGCTGTTCCCTCCAGAATAATTTCTAAAATGATCTTCCTAAATGTGGTGTCCAAAACTGCTAGAAAGAGCACAAGATTGCAAAGTCAAGAGGACCTGGGTTCAAGCCCCAGTTCTTCTTGACTTATTTTAGTCATGTCTGACTCTTCATGACCCCATTTGGGGATTTTCCTGGCAAAGATAACTGGAGTGGCTTGCCATTTCCCTCTCCAGTTCATTTGACAATTGAGGAAACTGAGACAAATAGTTTTAAGTGATTCGTCCAGAGTCACACAGCTAGTAAGTGCCTCTGACCTGATTTGAACTCATGAAGATGAATCCTCCTGATTCCAAACCTAATTATCTACTTTGCCACCTAGCTGCCACCAAGTCCCAGTTCTAATGGGTGACCCCTGCTGAATCACTCATCCTAGGTTTCATTTTCTATATCTATAAAATGGGGACAACAATTCTTACCCAATGTACTTCACAGGGCTGTTGAGAAGAGAGCCTTTTTTAAATTTATATTTCCATGAATGTGACCTGGCCCTGAAATGCTGGCAGACAAAAAAGCTAATGAGGGACTTACAGGGTAAGATGGCTGCAGAGTAGAAGCAGGGCGCTTTACTCTCCTCACCGTCCCATAAAGTATAACTCCAAAGGAAAAAAAAACAAATCCAGATGAAAGAAGGGACCACATAATAGGGCTCAGTATTGAAGTTAGGTGGGATTTGGGCACTTCCACACTATAAGGAGTGGGGAACAGCTCCCATCAAAACACGAGCTGATCAATCCTCCCCCACCCCACCCATAATACCAGAGTCAGAGGCTATGCACTATAGTTAGAGCGAGCAGGGGCACAAAATCTAGCTCCTTGGCAGCTAACTGGCACCACTAGGAGCTTGCCCCTGAGAGCAGCATCACCTGAGAACCCAGGTGGCAGGAAAACACAGACCTTGAACACTGGAGTGGGGCTGAGAGAGGTAGCAGAGCCCAATGTGCTCAGACTCAGGGGAAAACCTCAGATGAAGGAGCAAGCATGGGCCAATTTCTGGGCTCTGGGCAGCCAACTAGGACCACTGGGGCTTGACCCTAAAAACAGCTAAACCAGAGACCCCAGGAGGCTGGGGAGCACAGACCATGAGGCTGGGAGGGGTCGTGAACAGCAGAGGCTTAGGAGATGGTGGAAGCCAGAAGACTAGCAAAGTTGCCTCAGGCAAAAACTACTGCTTAGCTCCATACAAAGAGAATCTGCCTGCCTTACTCAGACTTCTGGCAGATCAAGCATAATGATGCCAAGCAAGGCCCAAGAAATAATCACCAAAAAAAAAAAAAAGAAAATAAAAAAGCTCTAACACTTGATAACTTTTGCACAGAAAAAAAAAACAGAAAACAGAGGAGGACAAACAATTGAAGACATCCAAATCTTCCCCCCAAAATGAAAATTGATCACAAGCTCTTGAAGAGTTCAAATCTGAGATCATGAGAAAGATGGAAGAGATCTGGCAAGAAAATAACAGTTTAAAAGGCAGAATTTCGCAATTGGAAATTGAGGTTCAGAAATCAAATGAAATGATAAGCAAATTGAAGACCAGAAATGACCAGCTAGAAGCCATGAAGAGAGACATAGACCAGCTTGAAAAGGAAAACCAAAAGATTATAGCCGAAAACCAGTCTTGTAAGAAGGAAAATTTAGGTATTTATAGATATATATTAAATATGTGGCCGCCAGGAATCAACAATTTAGGTTGATTCCGTAATTAAATCAGACCCAAGTCAGCATCGGGTTGAAGAGTTTATTTACAGTCTGGAGGTAAAAAGTAGGAGTAAAGAGAAAAGGAGAGAGGCTAGTCCAGGCCAAAGGCCTGGACAGAGAGAGAAGAAGGTTATAAAGCTTAATAAATGAAGCTGTAAGCCACAAGGCCCAACAGCCAGATAGGCAGAGTTTAGAATTGGCCCAGCAAGGCCAAGGAAGTCAGCCTAACTTACCCACGTGACAATATAGAGTGTAAACTGTCTGTGGTCTCAGGGTCTGATTTAATTACAGAATCAACCTTCTTCTTCCAGTTGGAGACGGCAACTGCCCCACAGGAAGTTCACTCACTTACTTAAAGAGATAGTGTCTTTCATCACTTCCTGTGGTCCACCTCTAATTCAAATGGACAAATGGCAGTTTCTACATTGATTTGGACTGCCCAAAGGGCAGTCCCTTATTCTTGATTTGTTACTTATTGTCACGTGTGGGTAACTCGTCTCCCCTCCCCACTAAGGGAGATGAGAGTGACATCATTAGCACGCCTAGGTTGAGTAGATTTTTGACTATTAATGGGCTCGAGCTAATTCTATTTACACAATCCCCCCTGATGATCATATTGGGTGCCTAGTCACCCCAAGTGACCATGTTACACAACCATCTTCTACCATAAAGGTCCTTCTAACTACAATAGTTAGAGGTAAGAGGGAAATGGAAAAGAGAGAAAGCAAAACCAATGTTTTGCTAAGCGCGTTGACAAAAAAACCAATTGGGGCAGTCCCTTATTGGCATATCATGTACAATTAAAGTAGCTGTTCAAAACCCATCAGTCCATTCATTAGTACCCAAAGTTCATTCTGGATCTCTTGATTAAATGTAGGTTCTTCAGGCATCTCTCTGCAAACAGTTCATTCTCTGGATTAAGGAATCAGCAAGTTTTCTTTCCCTGAGAATTTTTCTCAAACAAAACCAAAAATTAAATCTTGTATATAATAAAAATATGATTAATCTTGGATTTCATAAAAATACAATCCCCCCTGACGTGGGTATTTAGAAAGAAATACCCAGATCAGCTCAATATATAAAGTTGAGTCATGGGGTTGTATGAGTAAATTCAAAAGAAAAAAAGAAAGAAAAAAATATAAAAATCAAATAGAAGAAAATTGAAGCTTTTGAAA
>NC_058136.1:76897517-76915604 GCF_016433145.1 Gracilinanus agilis | reverse complement strand
CTTTCCCACTAACCTCATGGGCAAGAAAGAGGGCGTGGCACAGCAAACCCAAATTAAATACAGACCACTTAAACAGGCATGTATATGCAAGGCAAACGGAATTGTGGGTGATGAGTTCAAGATTTCCCTACTATACAGAGGGAATAAAGAAGTAAGGAAGGAAGGAGGGATGGAAGGAAGGAAGGAAGAAACAAAGAAAAATCTGTATAAAGGGGAAAAAGCAAGAGGGACTTTTAGAAATAAAAAATATCATAGACTGGTAAAATTTGTCAACAGAGCATCAGAGCTCTTATGACCCTTCTAACTCTGCAACTCTTTTGGAGTTCATTGTAGTGGTCATCAGGTAACTAGTTGTGGCCATAGTTCACAGAGCACCAGGCCCTGAGTCAGGAAGACTCATCTTCATTAGTGCAAATCAGGCCTCTGTTACTTACTAGCTGTGTGATCCTGGGAAAGTCATTTAACCCTGTTTGCCTCAGTTTACTCATCTGTCAAATGAGTTAGAGAAGAAAATGGTAAATTACTCTAGAATATTTACCAAGAAAGCCCCAAATGCGGTCATGAAGAATTGGATAAGACTAAAAAAATGGCTAAACAAATAAGTAGTGGTGATCACAGAAGGTGATATCTTTATCTCAAATGAGAGGCAGCAAAGTATATTGGACTTGATATCAAGAAGACCAAGTATCCCATCTCTGATACTGGATATATGACCAATGGTAAGTCACATAACCATCTAACTGTCCTCATATGGAAAATAAGGGGGCTGGGTCTGATGACTTTGGACATTTGATCTGAAATCAGGAATACTTTGGTTCCAATCCTGCCTCAAACATTTCCTGGCTATGTGACACTGAGCAAGTCTGAGCAAGTCTTTCAAGTTACTCTTTGTGCATGTTTCCTCATGTGTCAAAAGAGAAAGTTCTCCAGGGCTCTTTCCAGTCCTAATCTATGACTATGACCACTAAAGTGTCATCCAACTCTTAATCTATAATGTTATGATTTTTTTCAGATGATTCTCATTCCATCACTCTCTTGCTCAAGCATCTTCAGTGCCTCTCTAGCAACCATAGGATAAAAATACTAATTCTTGAGGCATTTAGGGTCCTTCATAACCTGGTTTACAAATATACCCTTGTTACCTTATCTCCCAACATTACCCTTCAATGGACTCTACCTTCTAAGGAAATCGAATTTTTCTAATCCAGAGAGACTTATGAGAAAGAACCCTTTCCACATCCAGAGAAAGAACTGTGGGAGTAGAAATGCAGAAGAAAAACATAGGATTGATCACATGGTTCAATGAGTATATGACTGGGGATGTTGACTTTAACTGATCACTCTATTGCAAATATTAATAACATGGAAATATGTATTGAACACTGATACATGTATAACCCAGTAGAATTGCTAGTCAGCTCCAGGAGAGGGGAGGGAAGAGAAAGGGAAAGAATATGAACCTTGGAACCATGGAAAATATTCTTAATTAATTAGTTGTTTTTAAAGAGAACTTAAATTGTTCTTAGAAGTTAACATGTCATCTCCCACTAACATATAATTGGACCTGTTCTGTCCCATGTCAGGAATGCTCTCCCCTCCTTTTCTCTACCTTTCATAAGCTTTGTCTTCCATAAAGGTCCAAGGTTAACATCCCCTTCATGGCAAACTTCCTTGATCAAGACCCTGCCCTCCCATACCCAACTGTAAGTGTTTTATCCTTCCTCAATTTTACCTAAAGTATTTTATCTGCACTTCCCCTTTGCCCTATCAGAGAATTACCTGTTTTATAATTTATTACCACACCCCTTTTGATGTCATTAAAGGCTTTGAAGGCAGATACAGTGGCCCAAAATCTTAGTGCAATTTTAAATTCAAGTTGTTGCCCTCTTAAGCTATTCAAGCTACTAAACACTGCACCAAGGTTTTTGTTTTTAAATCAAAAATATTTAATTTTCCCAATTACATATAATAATGATTTTCAACATATATTTTCCAAAATTATAAGATCCAAACAATCTCTCTCCCTCCCTTCCCTCCCCCACTCAGAGATGGTAAACAATTTGATTTGGGCCATACATGTATTATCATGAAAAACACACTTCCATAGTGGTGACTGTTGTAGCAGCACACTCATACAAAACCAAAACTCCCAAATAAAACCATAAATACACGGAAGTGGAAGACAGTCTGCTTTGATCTGCAGCCATCTGGCTCCAAAAATTCCCTCTCTAGATGCACCAAGGTTTTTGGGACACCTTGTATTTTAGCTTTATTAGCTCTAACACCATCACCATACCTTCAAGGTGTAAAATGTGGAATGAATGAATCTGCATTTTCATCTTTTAAATAATCTGCAAATGCAAAATTATAGCATCCATTCAACATACTTAGATTAAGCACCTACTATGTGCAGAGCACTGTGGATAGGCAGTGGGGGTGATGCAAAGTTCAAAGAAGACACAGTTCCTCTGCCCTTACTCAAGCTCACAGGCTAATTTCTAGCTTCTGTAAAAACACATCCCTCACATGTATGTAATTCACAATATCTAATAATGTGGAGTTTTTTTCTTGTTTAAATCATTTTATATTAGCCCCAAATTATAGTAACTGTACTTGCTACCCTCATAAAATGTTCTTGTTTGCCAGTGGTCTTCCTGCTGTGCTAGTAATTCTCTCTCTCTCTCTCTCTCTCTCTCTCTCTCTCTCTCTCTCTCTCTCTCNCTCTCTCTCTCTCTCTCTCTCTCTCTCTCTCTCTCTCTCTCTCTCTCTCTCTCTCTCTCCCTCCCTCTCTCTCTCTCTGTCTCTCTCATTCACACACACACACATCTCATATCTCATCTTTGAGGCCAAGCTTGGTCATTTCATAGCATTCGGTTTTGATCATTTTGTTCTTTTTGTTATTTACTTTGCTTCCCCTCACCACACCTGGTTCTGCTTACTTCACTCTGGATCAGTTCAGAGAGTCTTTCATGTTTCTCTGTTCTCATCATTATTGTCATTTCTTATATCACTTATATAGTAACCATAGAACAGAGTTTATTAGTAGAAAGAAGAGAAAAAAAGCCAAGTGAAAATTCATCTTTACATATCATAGCCAGACCTCTGTGGTTCCAGGGAAGCTGTTTTCCTGGATGGCTTTCCCCATTGAGATTATGTATTCTGTACTGTGAGCATCCTTGGGGAAGGTTTTTGGTTTTGGTTTTTCCTTTTTACGTTGGCCTGTGTGATAGAGTTGGAAAAGAGAACAACCATCTTTTTGTTGAGTCAGTGAGGACACATGGGTCCCCACACCCACCAATGATCTACTTAGCACTGGATCAGTTTAAGGGTACAAGTCATGTCTCTGACACTAGTGATCCAAAGACATGCAGATGGATAGAGACTAGCCCCTCAGATGCGGGTGTTTGTTCAGAAGCAAGAAACTTGCCATCCAAGTGGAATAAGCTGAGAGTTGACAAAGAGAGGTCGAGTAATTGAGAAATAGTAACTCTGCAGGCAAGAGTAAGAAGCCTCCTTTCCTGGTTAGGTGCTTAGGAGCCCAGCCGGTTGTGCATTTATTTTAAGGTCAAGATTCTTGATTAAAAGAGCAGGGAAAGAAGGGCCCAGTGGTTGGTGTGGTTGTCTTATACATCAAGCATTGCTCTTTCACATAGCAATACAATCAGGAATAACCATTGGTCAGATTTGGCCTCCAACATTTGTTTTTCTGAATTGTCATTTTCTCAGCCCCTTGGGAAATGAGTCTAGGGGCTGTCAGTATATCCAGAGATCAAAGGGAGAATGAGATCATTGTGTTTCTGTGAACATATCTGTGATGCTGTGCTGGCGACTGCCTGAGGTCTTAGGTACAAGGTAAGCTGGGCAAAGATGATTCCATCACAAGGAAGAGTTCTTGGCAACCCTTTCTGCATACTTCTTCCTCTTGGGAATGCCTTTGTTAGAAATCACTGGACCCCAACACACAAAGAACCAATGAAAACAGGGTCTTCTGCAACAACTGCATGTTTAATAGGTTCTCAGGCCCCGCAAATAGGGATCAGAACATTTTAGTAAATGGTAGCTTAGGCAAGTGCTATGCAATCAAAACAGAGAGCAGCTACTTGTATAGATGGCCATAAAAAGGCTCCCTTTAATAAAAGCAGAACTAAAGTTCCTGATTATTTCTACTAGCTTTTTACTTGATTCTCTAGGATTTTTTATGTAGACCATCATATCATCTGCAAAGAGTGATAGCTTAGTCTCCTCATTGCCTATTTTAATACCTTCAATTTCTTTTTCTTCTCTAATTACCACTACTAGTGTTTCTACTACAATGTTAAATAATAGAGGTGATAATGGGCATCCTTGTTTCATACATGATCTTATTGGAAAGGCTTCTAATTTATCCCCATTGCATATGATGCATGTTGATGATTTAAGATACATACTGTTTATTATTTTTAGGAAAAGACTTCTATTCCTATACTTTCTAGTGTTTTCAGTAGGAATGGGTGTTGTATTTTGTCAAAGGCTTTTTCAGCATCTATTGAGATAATCATGTGGTTTTTGTTGCTTTGCTTGTTGATATGGTCAATTATGTGGATGGTTTTCCTAATGTTGAACCATCCTTACATTCCTGGTATAAATACCACCTGATCATGATGGATGGACCTCTTGATCACTTGCTGGAGTGTCTTTGTTAGTATTCTATTTAAGATGTTTGCATCTATGTTCATTAGGGAGATTAGGTCTGTAGTTTTCTTTCTTTGTTTTTAATCTACCTGGCTTAGGAATCAGTACCATATTTGTGTCATAAAAGGAATTTGGTAAGACTCCTTCTTTGCTTATTATATCAAATAATTTGTATAGTATTGGGATTAGTTGCCCTTTGAATGTTTGATAGAATTCTCTTGTGAATCCATCAGGCCCTGGTGATTTTTTCTTAGGGAGTTATTTGATGGCTTCTTCAATTTCTTTTTCTGATATTGGATTATTTAGGTATTCTATTTCTTCTGCTGTTAATCTAGGCAGTTTATATTTTTGTAAATATTCATCCATATCACCTAGATTGCTATATTTATTGCCATATAATTTGGCAAAATAGTTTTTAATGATTGCCTTAATTTCCTCTTCATGAGGTCTCCCTTTTCATCTTTGATACTGTCAGTTTGGTTTTCTTCTTTCCTTTTTCTTATTAGATTGACCAGTTCTTTGTCTATTTTATCTGTTTTTTCAAAATACCAGCATCTAGTCTTATTCATTTATTCTATAGTTCTTTTGCTTTCAATTTTATTTATTTCTACCTTTATTTTTAGTATTTCTAATTTAGTTTTCATCTGGGGATTTTTAATTTGTTAGCTTTCTAGTTTTTTACATTGCATGCCCAATTCATTAATCTCTCTCCTCCCTAATTTGTTAATATATGTCCTCAAGAATATAAATTTCCCCCTGAGTACTGCCTTGGCTGCATCCCATAGAGTTTGGTTGGATGTCTCTTCATTGTAATTCTCTTCAAAGAAATTGTTGATTATTTCTATGATTTTTTCTTTGAGTAGCTGGTTTTGGAGGATCATATTATTTAATTTCTAATTAGTTTATGATTTGCCTGTCCAGGTGCCCTTACTCATTATTATTTTTATTGCATAATGATCTGAGAAGGTTACATTCATTATTTCTGCTCTTTGTCATTTGTTTGCAATGTTTCTGTCCCCTATTAAATGGTCAATCTTAGTGAATGTACCATGTGCAGCTGAAAAGAAGGTGTATTCCTTTTTGTCCTTATTTATTTTTCTCCACATATCTATTAAATCTAATTTTTCTAGGAGTTTATTCACCTCTCTTACCTCTTTCTCATTTATTTTTTGGATTGATTTAATTAGCTCTGAAAGAGGAATATTTAAATCTCCCACTAGTATGGTTTTACTATCTATTTCCTTCTGGAGCTCTGCCAGTTTCTCCTTTATGAATTTGGATGCTTCGCCATTTGGTGCATACATATTGAGCAATGTTATTTCCTCATTGTCTATACTGCCTTTTATCAGGATGTAATTTCCTTCCCTGTCTTTTTTAATCATATCTCTTTTTACTTTGGCTTTGTCAGAAATCATAATTGCCACTCCTGCATTCTTTTTCTCATTTGAAGCCCAAAAGATTTTTCTCAAGCCCTTAACCTTAAACTTGTATATGTCCACCCGCCTCATGTGTGTTTCTTGTAGACAACATATGGTAGGATTTTAGTTTCTAATCCAATCTGCTATTTCCTTCCATTTTATGAGTGAGTTCATCCTATTCACATTCAGAGTTATAATTATCAGTTGTGTATTTGCTGACATTTTAGTATCCTCTCCTATTTCTACCCGTTCTTTTTACACTATTTCCTTTTAAACCAGTGGTTTGCTTTAAGCCAGTAACCCTTGTCCCCTCCCTTGATTCACTTCCCTTTCTACCCCTCCTTTATTATTCCCCTCTTTTTATTTTTAAGGCCTAATGTATTCCCTCCCCTTTATTCTCCCCTCCCTTTTTTGACCTCCCCACTCCCCTGCTCCCATTGGTTTTTCCCTTCTCACTTTCTCAGTAGGGTTGGAGTTTTTTTTATTATTATTTTTTAAACCTTTAACTTCTGTGTATTGACTTATAGGTGGAAGAGTGGTAAGGGTAGGCAATGGGGGTCAAGTGACTTGTCCAGGTTCACACAGCTGGGAAGTGTCTGAGGCGGGATTTGAACCTAGGCCCTCCTGTCTCTAGGCCTGCCTCTCAATCCACTGAGCTACCCAGCTGCCCCCTAGATAGAGTTTTATATCCCAATGGATATAGTTACTCTTCCCTCTCAGGGTTAATTACACTGAGAGTAAGGTTTAAATATTACCTCTTAATGTTCTCTCCCTCGCCTTCTTATTCATCCCTTCCCCTTCCCATGCCCTCTTTGTGTGTAAGAGAATATCCTATTTTTCTTATTCATTCAAGTTTCTCTTGGTGTCCTCTACTATTCAACCCCCTCTTTCCCACCCCCCATATCATCTTAGACCATTTAGTATTCCAACCTCTCCCTATGAATAATTCTTCTAGTTACTATAATAGTGAATAGAGTTCCTTAAAGAGAATTATACATAACATTTCTACACATAGGAATACAAATAATTAGGTCTTATTGAAGCTATTAAAGGGACAAATTTAAAAAATAAGGATTTTCTTTCTTTCCCTTCTGTTTCTTAGTTACCTTTTCATGTTTCTCTTGATTTTTGTGGTTGGATATGAAATTTTCCACTTAGTCCTGGTCTTTTCTGTGCAAATACTTGGAAGTCTTCTATCTTGTTGAATGCCCATACTTTCCCCTGGAAGTATATAATTAATTTTGATGGGTAGGTGATCTTTGGTTGTAGACCCAGTTCTCTTGCCTTTCTGAATATCATATTCCAAGCCTTGACGTCTTTTAGCTTGGAGGCTGCCAGATCCTGTGTGATACTGATTGGTACTCCTTGATATCTGAATTGTCTCTCTCTGGCTTCTTGTAAAATTTTTTCTTTTCCTTGGAAGCTCTTGAATTTGGCTATTATATTCCCGGGCATTGTCTTTTCTGGGTCTAGTGTAGAGCGTGATCTATGGATCCTTTCAATGTCTATATTGCTCTCTTGTTGTAGAACTTCAGGGCAGTTTTGCTGAACAATTCCTTTTAGTATGGAGTCCAAATTTCTATTAATTTCTGCTTTTTCAGGAAGAAAAAATGATTCTCAAATTTTCTTTTACAGACCTGTTTCTTGATCTGTCAATTTCTCATCGAGATATTTCATGTTTCCTTCTATTTTATCAGTCTTTTGACTTTGTTTTATTTGTTCTTGCTATCTTGAGAGATCATTGGATTCTACTTGTCCAATTCTTATCTTTAGACTGGTTTTCTGCTATAAGCTTTTGATTTTCCTTTTTTATCTTGTCTGTCCTGTGTTCTAGCTGTTTGATTTTGGTCTCTAATTTGCTTATCAATTCTTTTGATTTGGGGGCATCTTTTTCGAATTGCCCAATTCTAGCTTTTAGAGACTGGTTTTCCTTTTCCAATTGAGAAAATCTGCCTTTTAAACTCTCATTTTTCTTCCATCTTTTTTATCATCTCAGATTTGAACTCTTCAAGAGCTTGTGACTAGTTTTCATTGTTTTGGGAAGTTTGGATATGATTATTTGTTTGTTCTCCTCTGCTGTTTGCTCTGTTGTCTGGATATTCTCTGTGTAAAAGTTGTCGAATGTTAAAGATTTCTTTTTGCTGATCTTTCTCTTGGGGAGTTCCTGAGTCTGGCTTGCCATTGTTAGCACTGAGGCCTCTCAGGTTCATAGCTACACTCAGGGTCTGACTGTGCTCTTTAGGCTCCTGATGTCTCAGGTCTAGTTGTTCTCAGGGGCAAGCCTCCTGGTGGTCCCCTTGTTTGTTCCTCTGCCCGAAACTCCTTTAACAGTCTAAGGGTGCTGCCTCCACAGGTATACACCCCTCTGCACTGGGTCCCCACCCAAGATCCGCCTGAGGTCAGGATCTATGCCCACGCCTGCACTCAGGATCCTTGAGAACACCTGTGCTCAGGGTCTGTGTTCAAAGTCCATGTGTTCTTTAGCCTCTTGGGGTCTTAAGTCTTGCTGCTCTCACGAGCTGGCCCTGGTGACCCCAGGTGGCTGCCAAGGACTTAATGGGTGCCCCAAATTCGCTCTGACTCTTTTGCACTAGCTTTGGCACTGTAGGTGGTGTGTGTGTGTGTTTGGGGGGGGGTTGCTCAGCTCATGTTTTAGTGAGAGCTGTTTCACCTCTTTATAGCATGGAAATGCCCCAATTCCATGTACCTTCAATGCTGTGCCCTGTTGTGGGGTCCCTTCTTTCATCTGGATTTGTTTTTATGTCTTCTTGAGGAGTCCTATATGTATGAGTTAGGAGAGGTCAAGCAGCTGCTTTTTACTCTGCCGCCATCTTGACTCGGAAAAAACTAAACTGTTATTTTCTTGCCAGATCTCTTCCATCTTTCTCATGATCTCAGATTTAAACTCTTCAAGATCTTGTGACCCATTTTTATTTTTTTGGGAAGGTTTGGACATCTTTAATTTTTTGTCCTCCCCTGTTTTCTGGGTTTTTTCTGTGCAGAAGTCACCAAGTGTTAGTTTTTTCTTTGTCTTCTTGTTTATTTCTTGGGCTTTGCTTGGCATCATTGTCCTTTATCTGCCAGATTATTTTTTAGATAGAGTTTTGAAGTCTGAGCAAGAAGTCTGAGTAAGGCAATCTGATTCTCTTTGTATGGAATTAGGGAGCAGTTTTTTCCTGAGGCTACTTCATGAGTCTCCTGGTTTCTCTGCGGACCCTCCTGGGGTCTCTGGTCTTGTTGTTTTCAAGGTCAAGCCCCTGTGGTCCTAGCTGGTTGCCCAGAGCCCAGAACGTGGCCCACACTTGCTCCTCCACCTGAGATTTTCCCCTGAGTCTGAGCAAGCTGGGCTCTGCTGCTGCTTCTCTCAGCCCCACTTCCTTCTCCAAGGTCTAAGTTTTCCCGCCACCTGGGGTTTGGGGTCTTGCTGCTCTCAGGGACAAGCTCCTAGTGGTGCCAGTTAGCTGCCAAGGAGCTAGATTTTGTGTCCCCGCTGGCTCTAACTCTGGAGCACAGCCTCTGCCTCTGATACTGTGGGTGGAGTGTGGGAGGGATTATCTGCTGGAGTTTTGATGGGAGCTATTCCCCACCCCCCCTTGTAGCATGTAAGTGCCCAAATCCCACCTACCTTTGATATTGAGCCCTATTGTGGGGTCTCTTCTTTCATCTCGATTTTGTTTTCTTGTCCTTTGGAGGTATGCTATATCTGTTTGTAAGGATCAAAATCACCCTGTCTCTACTCTGCCACCATCTTAACCTGAGGTGGGTTTTTTTAGATAGAGTTTTGAAGGCATAGGATTTTTGTCAGGGCTTAAACAAGAATTATGAGGGATTTTCTGATCCTAAATCATATAGTTGTCTAGGACTATGGACTTAAAATCTTCATCAGTCAAAAGAATAGATTTAATCTTATCCTGAGCTTTCTATCTGGCTTTTGTTGGCTTTCCTTCATTAAGTCTAGAGGATTAATGAACTCACCTTTGGCCATAGACCTTGCCAGAGGATACATGTAGCTGGCTACATAGGTCCCTGGCATGGTCTACTTTGTGCATATTTCTTCACCAAACATTGCCCACATGTGTATCTCCCATACATATGTGAGGGGTTTTGTGTGCTCTTTCTTTAGGGGGCCAAGATTTACAATACCATCATGGTGCCTAAAGCTCAAGGTCTTCCTTTGGAATAGATTCACTAATTCTTTCTCATCCCCTGGGTACAGGTATTGTATATGACTAAGTCCTTCTTGGAGAGCTCTTAGTCTAGTTCTTTCTGGCCAGCCATGGTTGGTCTTTTCCATTCACCTATCCCAAGCCAGGGCCACTTCTAGCACTGCTGGTTCACTTACAAAATATGGGAGATAAGACCTTTTACTAGCTCCTTCTCTGGCCTTGCCAGTTTCCTAGGTCTTCCCTTACACCAGTCAGATGAGATAATATTTGTAGGCTGCTCAGCACAATGCTTGGCACATGGTGGTGTTTAGTTAATTTTTATTCCCTTCTCCTTGTCTAAGTGGGGAAGGCAGCATTATCTCTTTCCTTCTACCCTAATGAAGCTCTACTCTAGGGCTTTCTGCATTGGCAGACTGCCCTTCTGACAAGACCTTTTCCATCTTTTGCCCCTCTGGGTCTTCTCGAGGACAAGTAAGTCACTCTGGCTTGGTGGACTCGGCTCCCATACCTATGGCTGCCCCCGCCTGCTGCTATTTGCCTCGACATTTACATCCCCAATTTATGGCTCTAAACAGACAGAAGGAATAAATAGCTCTAGGTAGTGACGATGTCACCTTGGGGCAATCTGCCTTAAGATATGTCTCCAGGAATGGATTGCTGGGAAAAGTGGGACAGACCGAGCCTTCTTATTCTAGGAATATGTCTTTTAGATATTTTATTTACTAGACTGTGAGTTTGTGAAGTTGTCCCATGTTAAGTCACTTCAGTCATGTCAAAACCCATTTGGAGGACTTCCGGGTTAAGATGGTGGCAGAGTAAAAAGCAGAGCTTAATCTCTCTTAACCAAAACATAAAAGACTCCTCAAGGGGACATAAAAACAAATCCAGACAAACGGAGGGACCCCACAAGAGGGCGCCGCGTGGAAGGTACGTGGAATCGGGGCATTTCCATGCTATAAAAGGGTGAAACAGCTCTCACTAAAGGAAATAGATAGTAAAACCATAATAGTGGGAGATCTAAATATTCCTCTTTCAGATCTAGATAAATGAAACCAAAAAATAAATAAGAAAGAGGTAAGAGAGGTGAATGAAGTCCTAGAAAAATTAGATTTAATTGATATGTGGAGAAAAATAAATAGGGACAAAAAGGAATACACCTTCTTTTCAGCTGCACATGGTACATTCAGAAAGATTGACCATGTAATAGGGCATAGAAACATTGCAAACAAAAGCAAAAGAGCAGAAATAATAAGTGTAACCTTCTCAGATCATAATGCAATAAAAATAATAATTAGTAAGGGCACCTGGACAGGCAAATCAAAAACTAATTGGAAATTAAACAATATGATTCTCCAAAACCAGCTAGTCAAAGAAGAAATCATAGAAATAATCAACAATTTCATTGAAGAGAATGACAATGATGAGACATCCTATCAAACTCTGTGGGATGCAGCCAAGGCAATTTATGGCTCTAAACAGACAGAAGGAATAAATAGCTCTAGGTAGTGAGGATGTCACCTTGGGGCAATCTGCTTTAAGATATGTCTCCAGGAATGGATTGCTGGGAAAAGTGGGACAGATCAAGCCTTCTTATTCTAGGATTGTGTCTTTTAGATGTTTTATTTACTAGACTGTGAGTTTGTGAAGTTGTCCCATGTTAAGTCACTTCAGCCATGTCAAAACCCATTTGGAGTTTTCTTGTGAAAGATACTTGAGTGGTTTGCATCTCCTTCTCTAGCTCATTTACAGATGAGGAACAGAGGTAGACAGGGTTAAGTGACTTGCCCAGAGCCACACAGCTGGGAAGGTTCTGAGGCCAGATTTGAACTTAGGAAAATGAGTTTTCCTAACTCCAAGCCTGGTGTTCTATCTACTGTATCATTTAGCTGCCCAAAGTTGTCCCCTACTCAAAAATATTTCTCCCACTTTCCACAAGTAGAGGACTTCATTTCAGTTATTAATCTCAGGGTAGCAGAGAGTATTTTTATATAGGTCTTTAAGATTTGTAAACCAATTTATAAACATTCTCTCATTTTGATCCTCATCACAACTCTGGGAGGATGGTTCTATTATTATTATCCCCATTTTATAGATGAAGAAACTTGGAAGTTCAATGACTTGCCCAGGGTCACACAGCTGCTTAGACCTGGCGTCAGGAAGACCTGGGTTCAAAGTCCACCTTGGATGCATACTAGCTATTAAAAGCTCTTATTAAAGCTTAAAACCACACCTAGGACTTTTGTGATATTCCATATTCCTGTTTCCTATGCCCAACAATGCCTTCCATGTAGCAGGAGCTTAGTAAGTATTTCATATCTGATAGTGATTTTAATGATGGTGAAGGTGACAATTACTTAGAACATGGGTAGCTATTCTTGGGAGGCTAAATCAATACTTTCTACCCAAGGGATTAAGGCCAAGGAAACGTCAATAGTAGATGAACTGAGAAATAAAGATGTCACTTCTGGAAGAAAGTGGGACATGCCTTCTCACTAGGGAAAGGGCCTGTTGTTTCCCTTGTAGGGACTGCCACATGCTGGTGATTTGCCAAGGTTCAAAAAGGGGGTAGTGAGGTCCCCAAGAGGGGTTGAACAAGGAGACTGTCTGTCTGGGAGCTAGGGTCTCTCATTATACTCACATCGAAGGGGCTGAGATGGAAGAGGGTAAGCTGGGGGCTTCCTAGAAATGTCAAGGCAGGCATCAGGAAGTTCCCAACTAGAGTGTCTACCCCAAAGTATTTCCCCCAAATTTCAGACTTTTAAGTGGGTAGGTAGTGTGTGATCCTTGACCCTATCCCATGAGGAATGCCAGCATGGTCAAAGGCTAGATTTGCTGTACCTCCTGCATCCAGCTGGGACAGGGAAACTGTGGACTTGGACAGGATCGTCCTTTGCTCAGCCCTGGGCCAATTCAGTTTGCATTTCTTGATTAAATGTCCAGAGCCATTGGTGAGAACATTAATCTTGAATTTGGAAGCCTATCCCTTGATGCTCTTCTCTTGGATCTGTTTGCTCATTGGAAAAGTGACATCCAGGCAGTGTTGAGTAGTGTTTCATCTGAGTTATCACAGGAAAATAATTGAGTCAAAACCAAAAGGGAAATAGGATTGCTTCCCAATTGGGTAGTCCTTGGGGAAGAAGGAGGAGAATCCAATCTGATGTCAGGAGCCAAAGTCCTGTGCCCTGAACAAAAATCCAGTGATTTGTCCAAGGGCATCCAAGTGTGGGTGAACCTCCCAGAGCCCTGATTGTCAGGGGCTGAGCATGATGGAAATATCTGTGAATCCTTATTTGAACAAATCAGACTTTAAACACAGCAGGGCCCTGTTTCTTCCTTCCTGTAGGCCTGAATTTGATTTTGCTTGTCAGTCATGCTCTGTTGATTTCTACATGAAATTCACCCTTGGTGCAAAAGGCACATTTTTTAACTCCTTACAAAGCATGTTACTCTGATATTGGTTTGCTTAAGTCAGCACTTGTGTCCTCTGCAGAGCTGGAGCTAGGAATTTTGTACCCAGGGCCAAAGCAGTTGAGTGGAGGGTGTGGACTTAAGTGCATAGAGAACTCTTTGGTACAGTCATCCCAGAGAGGAAAGAACCTGTTTTTCAGAGAGCTCAGCCTGTAGCCCTGCATCTCAGCTGATGCTCCCCTTGACTTTCCAGCTCCCAGGAATAGGTGGAAGGGCATGATGGTGACACAATATTGGCAGCCAGTTCTTCTGGGCTCTGGGAAGTTGAATAGGGAGGAATAAGATGAGGATGCAGAGAGGCCAATTTAGATCTAATGTAAAACCAATTTATTTACAGTTATACCTATTCCAAAGTGGAATAGGGAGCCTTGGGAGGTGGTAAGTCTCCCCTTCACTGGAGATACTCAGGTGGAGGCTGAAGGATCACTTGTCTGGGATGCTTTTTAGGAGTGATTCCTGTCCAGCATGACTTGAACTAGATGGTCTATAAAGTCCTTTGTAATTCTGAGGTTCCGAGATTCTTTAATTCTCTGAGGAATGAGTAAGTCATGGACTCAGAAAGAATCTGACAGCAATTTATTTTATTTATTTCATTTTTTTAATTTTAATTTTGAATATTTTCCCCTAGTTATATATTTCATGTTCTTTCTCTCTCCCCCCAGCCCCCCAACCCCCCTTAGCCGATGCACAATTCCACTGGATTTTACATGTATCATTGATCAAGACAGTTAGTCCAGGACAATGTTAGAAAGGCAGAGCCAAGGCTAAAGAGTTTTATCTGTTCCTGCAGTGGAATATTACTATTCAGCAGCAGGGGGTGCCATTGGGGTATCCTGAAGAAAGATGTGACCTGCAGAAGAGGATGGAGGAAGGAGATACCTAGGTTGGTCCTAGGCAGCTCTGAGGTTCGAGAGGTTCAGGACAAATTTGCCCCTCTTTGAAAACCCAAGAAAGAGTAAGGCCATGCTGAGTACATGAGATATTCCAAGATCTGACAAGTTTACTATCCTGTGTTCACTTAACTTATTTATGGTTTCCCTCTTTATGTTCAAGTCATTCACCCATTCTGAATTTATCTTGGTGTAGGGTTTGAGATGTTGATCTAAACCTAATCTCTCCCATATTGTTTTCCAAATTTCCCAGCAATTTTTGTCAAATAGTGAATTCATGTCCCAAAAGTTGGGCTCTTTGGGTTTATCATACACTGTCTTGCTGATGTCATTTACCCCAAGTCTATTCCACTGATCCTCCCTTCTGTCTCTTAGCCAGTACCATATGGTTTTGATGACTGTTGCTTTATAATTTAAAGTTTTTTGGTACTTTGATAGGTATGGCGCTAAATAGGTAAATTAATTTAGATAGAATTGTCATTTTTATTATGTTAGCTCCTCCTACCTATGAGCAATCAATGTTTTTCCAGTGGTTTAGATCTAGTTTTAATTGTTTGGAGAGTGTTTTGTAGTTGTTTTCATACAATTCCTGTGTTTGCTTTTGTAGATAGATTCCTAAGTATTTTATATTGTCTAGGGTGACTTTAAATGGTGTTTTTCTTTCTTCCTCTTGATGCTGTGATGTGTTGGAAATATATAGAAACGTTGATGATTTATGTGCATTTATTTTGTATCCTGCAACTTTGCTAAAACTGTTGATTATTTCTACAAGCTTCTTAGTTGATTTTCTAGGATTTTTAAGTAGACCATCGTATCATCTTCAAAGAGTGATAGCTTAGTCTCCTCATTGCCTATTTTGATACCTACAATGCACAGTCTTTGAGAAGAGACCCTGAGAGCAGGCACGAGTGCGGGCGCAGATGCAAGCCCAGACATGGACGTGAGCTCAGGCAAGTACTCAGATCTTGAGCACAGGTGAAGACCTTGAGTGGGGACCCAGTGCAGAGGGGTGCACAACTGTGGAAGCAACACCCTGAAACTCTAAATGGAGCCTCGGAGAGAGGAACAATCAAGAGGACTACCATGAGGCTTGACCCTGAGAATAACTAGACCTGAGACCTCAGTAGCCTAAAGAGCGCAGACAGACTCCGAGTGTGAGGATAAACCTGAGAGGGCATAGGGCTAACAATGGCAAGCCAGAGACAAGAACCCCAAAAGAGAAAGATCATCAATAAGAAATCTGTAACACTCGACAACTTTTACACAGATAAAATCCAGACAACAGAGCAAACAGCAGAGGAGAACAAACAAGTAATCATATCCAAACCTTCCAAAAATAATGAAAACTGGCCATAAGCTATTGAAGAGTTCAAATCTGAGATAATGAGAAAGATGGAAGAGATCTGGCAAGAACGTAACAGTTTAAAATGCAGAATTTTGCAATTGGAAAGTGAGGCTGAGAAATCAAATGAAATGATAAGCAAATTGAACACCGGAAATGACCGGATTGAAAAAGAAAACCAGTCCTTAAAGGGTAGAACTGAGCAATTAGAAGCTAATGATCTCTCAAGACAGCAAGAACAAATAAAACAAAGTCAAAAGACTGATAAAATAGAAGGAAACATGAAATATCTCAATGACAAAGTGACAGACCAAGAAAACCGGTCTAGAGGAGACAATCTGAGAATCACTGGTCTTCCTGAAAAAGCAGAAATTAATAGAAATTTGGACTCCATACTATCAGAAATTATTCAGCAAAATTTCCCTGAAGTTCTACAACAAGAGGGCAATATAGACATTGAAAGGATCCATAGATTACCCTCTACACTAGACCTAGAAAAGGCAACCCCCGGAAATATAATAGCCAAATTCAAGAGCTTACAACTAAAAGAAAAAATTTTACAAGAAGCCAGAAAGAGACAATTCAGATATCAAGGAGCACCAATTAGGATCACACAGGATCTTGCAGCTTCCACACTAAAAGACCTCAAGATATGGAATATGATATTCAGAAAGGCAATAGAACTGGGTCTACAACCAAGGATCACCTACCCATCAAAACTGACTATATACTTCCAGGGTAAAGTTTGGGCATTCAACAAGATAGAATATTTGCAAGTATTTGCACAGAAAAAACCAGGNAGTTCTACAACAAGAGGGCAATATAGACATTGAAAGGATCCATAGATTACCCTCTACACTAGACCTAGAAAAGACAACCCCCGGAAATATAATAGCCAAATTCAAGAGCTTACAACTAAAAGAAAAAATTTTACAAGAAGCCAGAAAGAGACAATTCAGATATCAAGGAGCACCAATTAGGATCACACAGGATCTTGCAGCTTCCACACTAAAAGACCTCAAGATATGGAATATGATATTCAGAAAGGCAATAGAACTGGGTCTACAACCAAGGATCACCTACCCATCAAAACTGACTATATACTTCCAGGGTAAAGTTTGGGCATTCAACAAGATAGAATATTTGCAAGTATTTGCACAGAAAAAACCAGGACTAAATGGAAAGTTTCATATCCAACCACAAAAACATAGAGAAACATGAAAAGGTAAATAAGAAATGGAGGGGAAAGAAAGTAAACTCGTATTTTTTTAAATTTGCCTCTTTAAGGGCTTTAATATGATCTAATTATTGGTATTCCTATGTGGAGAAATGATATGTATAATTCTCTGTAAGGAACTCTATTATAGTAATTGGAAGAATTATTCATAGGGAGAGGTTGGAATACTAAATGGTCTAAGATGATATGGGGTTGGGAAAGACGAGGGTAAATAGTAGAGGACACCAAGAGAAATAATAAAATAGGATATTTTGAATAAGAAAATAGGATATTCTATTACACACAAAATATTCCTCTTTCAGATCTAGATAAATCAGACCAAAAAATAAATAAGAAAGAGGTAAGAGAGGTGAATGAAGTCCTAGAAAAATTAGATTTAATAGATATGTGGAGAAAAATAAATAGGAACAAAAACGAATACACCTTCTTTTCAGCTGCACATGGTACATTCACAAAGATTGACCATGTAATAGGGCATAGAAACATTGCAAACAAATGAAAAAGAGCAGAAATAATAAATGTAACCTTCTCAGATCATAACGCAATAAAAATAATAATTAGTAAGGGCACCTGGACAGGCAAATCAAAAACTAATTGGAAATTAAATAATATGATTCTCCAAAACCAGGTAGTCAAAGAAAAAATCATAGAAACAATCAACAATTTCATTGAAGAGAATGACAATGATGAGACATCCTACCAAACTCTGTGGGATGCAGCCAAGGCAGTACTCAGGGGGCAATGTATATCCTTGTGTGCATATATTAACAAATTAGGGAGGGCAGAGATTAACGAACTGGGCATGGAAATTAAAAAATTAGAAAGCGAGCAAATTAAAAATCCCAAAGGAAAACTAAATTAAAAATACTAAAAATCAAGGGGGAAATTAATAAAA